>NW_028301542.1:3797500-3845000 GCF_042242905.1 Orbicella faveolata | reverse complement strand
GGCTGAGAATACGAAACGAAAACTCTGCGCATGCTCAGAAAATCGGGTCCGGCCAGAGGTCGCGACTCTTGGTGCTGACCGAAAGGAGCGCGGCCTCTGGGGACGAGAATGCACTCAACAGACTAAAATCTGGCCCAGCTTGATTTCTGTTTAAGGAAACTAAACTGAACTATCCGTACCTTAGATTTCATAACCCGTGACGAAGGATCATGCTTGACGTGCATCTTCAGTGCTGTTTGATGAGAGGGAAAGGGGAAAGGGGGGAGGGGTGGGGGGTCGTTGGGCAATTTTCTGGGGCATGAAATTTTTCTTCTCACCTTTAGGTTGTGCATGATTCATTTTTTGGTGGGCAATAGCTTGAGCAAGATTTTTTTCAAGTCAAACACAGGACTTGGATAGTGGAAAACACTTGCTCGAATTTATTTCCCATGGTTCCCATTGCACGATTTTTTTCTTTCCAGCCGGTTTTGCTTTACAGGAAGCATTTTTTTCTTTTTGGAATTGCCCAACCCCCACCCCACTCCCCTCAAAGAGTAATGGTTCGTCCCTTATGAGCAGTGAAGCCTATCGTGACAGGGCAAGTTATTGACGTCACTGGCGTATTCACATAATCAATGGCATTAATGGTTTTGTGTTGAGTACAAAGCTGTAGAATTAAGTTGTATTGAATCATTAGGTATTTTTAATGCTCGGGTTTAGCTCTTCCGATGAATAAGCATATGTTTATTAAACAGCATGATTCGTTTTAAAAAAATTGCGTGGCCGGCGACGTAAAACGCACAGGTAATCGAATAAATGCGAGCGCAATTTAAGACTTTACACCACTAATATTATTCGAAAAATACTCTCAAAATATCACGATCCTTAAGGCGAACGTTATATGAAAGAATTTTCTAATATCACGAGTAGTGTTAGTCTTTAATTGCACTTGCATTCATGCGAGTACCTGTTAGTGTGTCCTTGCGATAGTGGGTTTTCACAATGACGTCACTGCGGCCATATTGATGTTCCAAAACAATGAAACGGCAGCCATGTTGGTGCACTGAACCAATCTCTCGGAGTTGAACTCTTTCCTTATGTAAACACTTCCTTTGTTCCAATAAATTTGCACGGGTGCTGGCCACGTGAGTGGAAACGCTCCATTACTCTTTAAAAATTATATAACGAAGAACATCGAGGTTTACAATACAGCGCAAATGAACGATGAACTGGCCTGCTCTCAGCCAATCACAATCAAGTTATTTTTGTAGCTATCCATAAAATGTGTATAGGAGTTTCACGCTCTGTGAAGCTCTGATATTCGTACTCGTGTTATTGCACCATGCAAAATTGCTGCGTAAACTGCTGCGTCATGCAATTCTTGGTTTTCACCAGTCATGTGATCAAAACTAAAAATCGTAACCATTCAATAAATAAATTCAAGAATCTAGGATATGATAGATGATTGCTATATAAACAACCTCGCCAAGAATCAGGTTTCTGCTGTTGTTCATTCGCCCGTTATTCGCAGAAGCGTGTCATCCAAATTTATAGAGCTTTGTATGGAGACGCCATGTTTGTGCCCTTCGGAGGGGCACAAACATGGCGACCGTAAAATAACAAAAACATCCGTCCTTGAGTTTTGCTATTGAAACGAACATTTTTACTCTAGTGCTCCGACACATTGAAATAAATGCTTCTTCTAGTGCAAGCACCGTTTATTTAACAAAAACTAAAGCGATAACTCGTCTTTTGACCTACGCGACAGTCTTTTCTGGCCGCCATTTTCATGTCACGCAACGCAAAAGCTTGGAGTGCTCTGTTACAAAAAGAAGAACTCTGTCGAGCTAAAACATTGCCAAACGTCACGTTCCTACAGGGCCTTTTATCTGATGAAACTAAAACCTCAGAAGGAAGGATAATTTCTAATTTTGGAATATGACTACGTCACATGAAAACCAAGAATAGAGCACTCCATGCCATTTGACATGATAATGTGCAAATCCTGTAGGTGCACAAGACTGAACAAAGGTACCGGCCGAAAGAGGTAGTGGCTTTTACGGTTAACGACCAATATTTTGCTCTTTTCACGGCTAACGGTTAATTTATTTTCCTTACGGTTAAAGAAATCTTAGAAATTTATGTAATATTGTTTATTTTGATTACTGTAAAACATGTATAAGGTTTCAGGACCATCTTGGATGGGGAAGGTATAATCATAAGAATTGAAGACTAAGATAGCTTACTATAGTCTTGACAAAGAGATCTTGCAGGAGATTTCTACTTTTGTGGTTGACATTTCTTCACGTTAACATCTTTTGTTAACATTTTACAATTTGTTTTATTACTATTTTCCAATTTTTTACGCCTTACGGCAACATTTTTGGCCCATTTCACGGCTAACCTCATTTTCACCCTCACAGCATATGGAGCAAGTCCAGGGAAATCTCAGTTGAAAAACCTGAAATCTTGCTCAGACAAATTCAACGACCGGAAGGAACAGTTAAGAAAAAAGTTCTCGTTTTAATGAATTATCTGTTTTTATCATAGCAGACTTTTATACAGCTGACATAGATAATTCGTTTTTTCAGTTTAAATTGAATTTAAATTTAAGTTTAAGTCTAAATTTAAGATAATTCGTGTCTTCAGTTTCAATTAACTCGTTAAACTCAAGTCTCAAAACAGCATTACAATCTAAAGAAATTGTTCCTCATTGTTTAAGATATTACTAAAGGAAGTAATTCTCGACCCTTCCGTTTTTCAAGTCGGCACCGCCACAATCGAAAATCGTCAGGTCTTATCGTACTTGATCAAGCATTAAAGAAGCGGAGATTTTCTGCGGTGAAAACAGATTCCACAGTTATTAAACTCGATACCAAGTTCAGTTGAAAACCGAGAGAAATATTAGGCTTATTTTTTCGCTCTGTCTTCTACGGCTAGGAATCTTTGAAAAGCCTTTGTTATATTTCTCAGACAGTCACGCCGGCTCACCGAAGTCAAATCGTTTCTCAAAATACCTTGCTATAAATCTTCATGACGTCTACACATTTAAATTTAAACACGCAGTGATTCCAATTTTGATGCAATCGAACTTTCGGGAAGGGTTTTATGAAAATCGAACCTGAAAATTTCTTATTGCCCAGGTGAATGCTAAAACTCCTTTCAAGGTTAACACGTATTTCCTGTAATATAATATTTCTGAAAAAAAAATGCACGTCACCAATGCAAAACGTACATTCATGTTTGTCGCTTCAATGTTCCCTCGTCTTTGACAATACCTTTATTCTTGTGTCATTTTATAGTGGTTAACCATATTGCTGTTAAGTTCTTTCCTATTAAACAATTCTCTCAAGACCTGCGGTTTCCTTTGAATTGCAGATAATCAGAGATAATTTTGTACGTCCTAAAACAGGGCTGTCTATGTTAAAGACGTATTGGTTTCTTCTCGATATTTTCACTCTTGTAACTTGCCGACTTGTAAAGTTACCGTAAAGAGATAAATATTTTTGGGAATTTTTGAAAACAAATCATTGTTTCAACCCACACGGAAGTAACTCCCATTTAATTCGTCAATGGTTTCTTTGTCGCAAGCTTCAGCTTTCCCGTCGGAAAGGAGTTTCCTTGTTTTAAAATTTACAGGAAGCCAAAAAAGGAAACCTTTAAATACTTTACCTTGAATTTATACCCTATGATCGCAAGTTTAAAAAAAACATGGTTATTTCAAGAACTCGACAGATTTGGAATTATCGCGAAACACGGCAATAACAACAATTAAATGTCAATTGTTGTTCATAAAATTTACCTGCGCAGCTTGAAAAACAGTTTTATTTCATGTGATACAACTGATTTGCGACCTTGGAAATTGAAATTTGTACAATAAACATATTTTTTTTATGCGATAGCAACGACAGAACCTTAAATCCTAGAACTCTGTACACAGTGTGAAACAATCAATTTTCCCCCAAAAACGTGTAATATCTTTATCTGAGCGAAGGACATCTATGTTCCTTCAGTTTCCTTTCTAGTGAAACATGCTGTTTACTAAGTCTAGAGGTCATAATGGTCATTCATGTAGAGACAGGCATTGTTTACCACGGTAGAAGAGCTATCGAGGGGTGGGGGAGGCAAAATGAAACTCCAGATTTTCTAATTTAATTTAAAACTTTTTCTGCGCTGATTACAGTTTTAGAGTTGGGCGAAGAGGCGCCAGTCCAAAAAACGTGAAAATATTGCCTCCACTCTGCAGAACTAAAATGCTTTCGTGCCATTTTCATTAATTACTTTGTACGTGAGGTCACGCATGAGCGATGCTGCGTCAATTGAAATAAACAGAAGATTATACAAATCAAACTTCCGGCGATTCGGCTCATTCCGTATTTGTTGGACATCACGTAATGTCTTAGGGAAGACAAACTGTGTCAGAAAACTTCTTAAAGAGAGAAAAACTCTTGATTAACACAGTCGGATACAGCGTGGATCTTCAGTCATGTCGGAAAGCACCACAACTTCTCAATCAAGAGTTTTGCGTGTTCTGAGATCAGCAAAATGCAAGAAAGGACTTCATATTACTGCGATCGTGTTTGGATTTGTTTGCATTGGCGCTTGTTTCGTTCTCGCCAGTCTCACGTACATTTTATTTGGAAATTGCGACGGCTGTGAGACGAAACCAGAAGATCAATCTATGGTGAAAGTCATGAGGATTTTAGCGACTGTTTTATTTCTGTTAGGAATTCTACTTATTGCATTGTCATTGTGCTGCAAGGGAACGGAAAATAGTTTAGCACCGCAAGTCGCTGTTTCGGCGATTCCCGCGGCGGATTTGGAAAAATCTCCTGCTCCCGTACTTGCTTATAATCATATTCCTCATCGACAGGCATTTGCTGAAGATTCTGCCACGGGCTTGTCAGAATTTCTGTCTGTTGTTAACAATATTGATGAAGTAAGTAACTCTACTGCGAACGAGGGGTTCTGGACAGAGGATATAGACGGACCCGTTACTCCGCCACCAACTTACGAGGAAGCGCTTGTAATGCGATGGCCGACCGTCACTGTGAAGGAAATCAACTCACAAACTTCTGAACAAACGAACTCGATTGACACTGGACTGTGAAAACTCAGAAATATCCGAGTTGCATCGAACAACAGAAAACAGACCAAAAGATATGCGTGTTGTGGTTATTCGATGAGGACTGGTTATAAGAATTTCACGCGGTCGTTCACTAATTTTCCCTTACTTTTGTAAATAGCGTATTTAACTTGAAACGAATTTGATATTAAAAATGTTTCGCGAATTGTTTTTTGTATTAGCCACTTTGACAGATGAAGCACTTTGTAGCTCGCTACGGGCTAGCACTCCTTTCCAAATAAGATAATTAGTGACATGACATGGCAAATATCACGTGCGTCAAATGTTTTGATGAAGAATGTTATATTTTATACACTTGTTATTAGAGAGATCCGAAAAAAATTGGAATTAAAATGTTCAACATCAAAACTAGATCTTTTAATGAAAATCCTGCACGTATGTAAGTTTCGCACGGAAGTCATAAAATTACGGATTTATAAAATTTCTGAAAATTTCCAAAAAAAAATCAAAACAATTAACAATATAAATTTTCTATACTTGTTGCATTAACTAACTTTTAATGTTAGAGTTGAGAATTTTGTGGTAAAGTAGCAGGCAGCCATAAGAAATCATGATGCATGTTCAATCTCTGTACATGTCGGGGAGAAACAAAAATCCAACAAGGGAGAAACTGGCTATTCAAATTATTTCAAACATATGATACCTCAGGGTTAAGTGGTTTGCCTTTCAAAATTGCTTTAAGCTAAGAACGTGACTACTTAAATCACCTCTTTAAATTTTTTATACAGTGCATTAACAACAATCACACAGTTTATAGCCCTGGAAATTTAAATAATTCCATTATTCCATTTGACGCAAAAGGAGATTAAAATCAATTCAGTCAACAAATAATTATTATTCGCTAAAGACTGGAAATAAAGCGTGCTCCACCTGCTATTAACAGGTTTTATGCGTTTTTTTAAAGCAACATCGCTCCGAGAAATGTTTTGGTCAGCTCCAGGCCTCTGACTTTGGGTGACAGAGAAGGGTGGCCCTGGAAACAAGTTTGCCTAACCAGCTACACAGACAGATGCACCAAAATCAACTGTTAAAATTTCTTGATGATGAGACATCTGTGCGGAGGTTTGTGAAGTGTCCATTGCTTGCTGCAACAAGCAATTCAGGACACTACACGGACCTCTCAGAGTTCCTCATTCGTATCAAATATTTTAGACTGCAGAACCGTCATATTTTTGCAAATGTCCACTGCCTTTGTACAAAAGCTCTCGAGAAAGTGTCAAAACAGTGAGTGTCACTAGGGAGTGGTCGGCATGCAATTCATGTCTGCGTCGCTTCATTCTTTTTTTGCGAGTTTACAGACCTCAACTCCGTCTCAGTCCATAAACACCACCCCAAAAAAGAACTTGGCCAATATACAGCCATCTTGACGTCACTCTTGGTCAACAACAACTAAAGACAACTACCTACTCAGACTAAGGAGGTCAAAGACCTCTTCAGTCTGCAGATCAAAGTATGAACTCTCCTCAAGAAATGCCCAATATTGCTCTTATCAGTTCTAAGAGTTTGGTGTCACATCATCAAGGCAATATCATTTCAGTGGTAGTTTGATGATTTTCTATCCATGTATCTGGGGTGCTGTGCTGACTGATTTAGAATCTGGGTTAACTCCAATCCAGCATTGGTTTTTTGTTATGTGGTCAAGATCACAGGCTAGTATCTAGGGCACTCACTCCCAGAAAAATTGGGTGGGGGGGGGGGGGGGGGAGGGGAGTGAGGCCCACTTCCCAAAACCCTTACCCTATTTATGACCAAAATCTGCAATTTTCCCTTCCCTATTTATGACCTCACCAAAAATTTGATATGCTATTTATGACCGTTGTGGCTGGCACAGTTGCCCTAAACATAATTCATGAATAGCTTTTGTTGATGGTCTTATCGATAATGATGAAATAATAGCTTCTTCTAAAAGCATATCCAGTTCAACTTAGACAAGAGTGCAAAGACCATACCCCATTAATGACCAAAATGGCCAAAGTCAATACCCTATTTTATGACCAAAACGGCTGAAAAACCATACCCTTTGGGGTCGTACATACCTATATGACCCATATAAGGGAGTATCCAGGGGGGGGGGGGACTTATTTAAGTTAGGGAGGTCATAGCAGGGAGCACCGGACTCTAAAATAAGTTATCTTTAACATTGTTGTACATTCTACAAACCACAATTAACCTGAATTTGGCCAAATGATGTTGTATTTAATGGGTGAAATATTAACTCTCACAAACAAATTGTCCATGGCTCAATTCTAATATCACCTGGCTCCACTCTCTGAGTTTTTATATGAACCAAGGTGTTTGACTTGACCTTGAAAGAAGTCATACCACTCATGACAATTCTTTCAAAATTAAGGCAAAAATAATAATTCGAATCAAGAGCACATGACATAACTTTATGTCTCAATCTTTTCCAATGTTAAGCATCCTTGTTCCCTTTTGTTTCACTTTTACCACTAAGTCTTTCTACCTAAGCAAACAGTTAAGGTCAGCACACATGAGGGGACTGGTCCCTGCAACTAGTCACAGGGACAAGTCCCATCAGCCATTTTTACCACAAAATCTAGTCACAGGGACTAAAATTTGGTCCCTGCAAGTAGTCCCACGAATTCAAACTGGTTTGAAATTTTGGGACAAGTCCCTGCGACTTGTTCCTCAAAACGCTTTGTGTGAACTGTTCTTGGGTCAAGTCCTTGCGACCAATCGCTTCGTGTAAACTCTTCAGGGGATTGGTTGCAGGGACTAGTCTCCTCATGTGTGCTGACCTTTACTATTATTTTGAAGTTTGTTTGAGGTTTGAGTTCAAAAGGTAAGTACAGTGGAACCCAGAGTTACGACCACCCTGTTAATATGGCCACCTCGTTATTACTGCCGCTCTATTCTGGCCCAAACAAAAGCTTAGTCAGTCATTATTTTATTTAAAGAACCCCTTAAATACTGCCACCCCATTGACACAGCCAGATTTTTGTGGCCTGTTGGTAACCTGATTAATGGCGTACCAATGTACATGTAGCAATGAAAAAGACAACATGTAACAGGACTTGAAAAAAACTTGTATTCCAGCTTGCTCTTGGGACAAGTAGCTCTAAAATTTTGCTTGACCTGGGCAAGCCTTAGTTTGCTCTTTTAATGATTTAGTTGGCAGATGAAATGCCTGATCCCTTACCCATTGGGCAAGTGAGAGTGAAAAGTTACTTGCTCAGAAGGAGAATCTACTTGTCCCGGATGACCAGACGACACTTTTTTCAAGGCCTGATGTAACCAAAACTCTTTTGAAGATCAAACTAAGTCAATTAGAGTTTCACACATTTGCACAGTATACATTCTTGTCACTGACTTTTACCACGTCGACTTCTGCATCCCTGCAATCAAACCTTTGTCGGCATAATGGCGGAACATAATTCTTGAAATACGATATCTTCCCACAAGACCTCGCCCCCTGTCAGTCAAAACACAACGATTACGCACACGCGTGATTGAGCTGTCCCTTGGAAGGTTTTCCAAATCCTCAGCAGCTTTCTTTCGTACAGCAGAAGGTAATATGTCATTTTTCTTTACATATCTCAAGTTGCTTCGTTCCATTTCATGTTGCTCATACAATGCTCTCCGTTTCATATCTCTTCTTCCCCACTTCTTGAGGTAATGATGTTTCAGATAAAATTTTTCCAAAGGTGTTGAGGTCTTAAATGATCTTGTCAATAGATCTTCATGTCAAAATACAAATACACAACATTATCATTAAATAAATGCAATGATGCCAGGGGGAGGGACTCCCACATGAAAAGGACAGGGGTGCTCGTCAAAAATTTTAAAAAGAACCCCTTACGAGGTATCAAGATCCTGTTTTGTGGGTGTGGCTTGAATTTTTTCACCCCTAAAAGGTACCAATTCACATTATCTTCTGTCATTTTTTTTTTTTGGGGGGGGGGGGGGGGGGGCTCAATACCCTAAAAGGTACTGCAAAAGCTGCCATCATGAAGCTTTTGGAGCTAAAGACCCAAAGAGGTACCAAAACAACTTTTCAACCCCTAAAAGGTACGATGAGCACCCCTGTCATTTTGTATGGGAGTGCCCCCCGGGCAACGATCTTTTTATGGATGCCACAGGTTCACACAAAAACAGCACAACATAAATTGCTTTCTCACTTTCTCTCAAGCCATAGCTGGTAATATGTATTTTTCATCAAAATCCCTTAATTTCTGGACCTCTAAAAACCGTAAAAGTTCCTTTTAACTTCAAACTTGATGGCCTAGCTTTTGAAAATACCAGCATGGATAGGCTGCTAGCAGTTTTGCATGGCGGCCGATCCATTGATTGCCTGATTATTTCAAGCAGCTAGGACAACTATTTTAATCATCCAGGTCATCAATATGTATGAACTTACTCGGACGGGTAGCTGATGGAATTAATCCATGAAAACTGTATAAAATACTACCACCAACTGCACTAACATTGGCAAAACTTTGACGAAGCCACACCGCCATCTTGGTTACATTGAAATCGAGGCTATACTGCAGATTCTTTGGCAGTCAGCGGCTGTCTTCTGTAAAATAGAGAGAAACAGAAGTTTTCCAAAACAAAGAGTTCCTTGGTTTTCTGTTCTTCGATGTTATTTTGTTTGGACTGTATTATCGCTATTTTTCGACAACAGGACGTCAAAAAGAAAGAAATACTTGTTTGACAACGAAGCCAACAAGTAAGGGATGTGTGGAAAATGAAAGCTCATGGTCGACTGATTTTTGCCAGCCACCAGGTGACTTCATAGTTTATTACG
The DNA here is from genome assembly GCF_042242905.1 of Orbicella faveolata. NCBI lineage: Eukaryota > Metazoa > Cnidaria > Anthozoa > Scleractinia > Merulinidae > Orbicella > Orbicella faveolata. The sequence goes on along the minus strand of NW_028301542.1, from coordinate 3,835,107 downwards.
CGGAGCTTGATCTTAAAGGTTTCGTTTTGTACTTTGGATAACTCTTCTAAGTTCTACATGTCCCAGAGAAACCCGCAAGACTTGTGGATATTAGCAACTGTTTTGTTTTTCTTTGGATTTATTTTGTCTTAATTTTACTTCGTTTCGGGATATCTACACTGATTTTAATTTACCAATGGGAAGTTCTACATCGAAATTTCGCAAATCCCTTCAACGCGGAGAAGGAGTCGAAGCCATGCACATTTATCTCAAGAACCCTGACATCAAGAGAAACCTAGACCCGAATTACAGCTTTGGAGTGAATCATGGTCACAATACAGCTCTCCATTTTGCCGCAATGCACGCCATGAAAGCATTTATACGTGAATTCTTGGAGGAAAGAGCGAACCCCAATATTCGAAATGGCGCTGGCCAGAATGCACTGCACTGTATTTGTTCAACCTACCGGCGCGGTGAGACATCGGTTGACAAAACCAGAGCAGAATGTTTGTCGAATCTACTGGGGTGGAATGCAAACCTCCAAGAGGGAACAGCGATTGAAATCGATGCTCGGGACGAGGTATGAGTTTTTAAGACCGTAATTTCATAACATAAATATGTACGCGAACGTAACTTCCGTTGAGTTAAGAGCTCTTTACTCCGATCAGTATCATGTGGCATCCTGTTATTACTTCCTGCAGCTCGTTTTTGTGGCTTGTTTTCTTCAAAAAGAAAATCAAATGATATTGGTAATCATTTTAATTCTGGTTTTTAGCTGGAATCGCGAAACATATTTTTTAGAAGGTGCGAAGCATTTTAACAGATGAGCTCTAATAATGAAAGAAAGCTTTTACTGTTCTGAATAAGCTACTGGCGTGCTGGTCTCCGCTTGACATTCTATGTTCATATTTTATGCTGTTATCAGTGATAACTTTTATACTTGAAAACAGCAGACATCTCTATGAGTAAACCTCATGACAGCTCTAATGAAACGTACAGGTGTTTGCGAATGCTAATTAATTTTAAAAGCGTGAATTGAAAGATTTCGAAAAATTTTCTTTTCCAACCAAAATAGAAATGCATTGTTTTCCCGCAATGAATTCATTCAAACATTGGGCAGTTGTGACCAAAGTATGCACATATCCGAGAGTGCTTTTGAGAGGGTGAATTAGTGATTGTTAGTAAATGAGGCTCCACATTTCTTTCGGATGTTAATTATGGTGCAAATAGGATACCAAATTTATAGAGAGCTTAAGGTGGCAGATTCGGATGGATGCAGTAAATTATTAAACAGTATGCAAAAAACGTTTTGTTGGTCTAATAGTCTGCAACTTCTTCAATATTTCAATTCAATTAAAAATATTTGATCTGACAGGGACCAAGAACCTGATTGGTTTTGCCATTTTCAGTAGTGAACTGACAGAAATTTCACCTGGAAAAATTAGTGTTACTATTTTATAAGCTAGCTTCAAGTACTTTTTCTTGAAGTCCAAAGTTCTGATGTAACGTCCAAATGAAAAATTGATTTTACACATGCAAAGTAGAAATTGTAGTAAAATTATTAATTTTAAAATTTCCAAAAATAATAAAAACAAAGCTAGCAATAATTATATTATTTTATGTAATAATTAAATGAATGCACACGCTCTGATTGGTCAATCAGCTATGGTTTATTGTGCCAGTAAACTCATGGAAATTTCACGGGTCTTCTGAATTATTATATAAAAGCAATAGACCACAAGTTTCTATGGTTTATAGGCTGATAAACCACTTGGGATGTTGGAAGAACACTCGAAGAATTCGTAAATCACTCACCTGTGGCTCGTGAGGTATGAATTCTTCAAGTGTTCTTCCAACATCCGGCATGGTTTATCAGCCTATAAACCATAAAAACTTGTGGTCTATTGCTTAAATATATTATAGTATGCAAAAAAAAAGAAATATCTCGTCAGGCAAGATAGGACCTTAATGTGACACAATGATCAAGTCTATTGTGCTAACCTTTAGAGTTTAAGCGCTCTAATCTGCATTGATCAAATTTAGACATCAACACCCCCTCCCCCCCACCAGGTACATCCTGGATGCACAATTTCATGTGCTCAGCAAGGTCACATGGGAAATTGACTCCAGTGATTGTTGGGGTGGGGCATTTGATGCCATATGAGGGGGTAAGCAAGAATGTGCCTCAAAGTCATGGCCAAGTTAGAGGTTATGTCAATATATAACACTGTACTGTTCTTTGTAACATTGTGGCTCAAAAAGAAATATCTTCAAAACCCTTTTGCTGTATTTCAAGGTGAATTAAAAGTTTTGCATCTGAAAATTTAATCACTTGACTGTATGTTAATGCAATGCTGTACAAGACTTGGTGCACAGTGGAAGTTCAAAGTGGGTCTTCATGGGCGATTTGTAAAAATTCTTTACCATAACTCATTTTTGCCATGCATGTCTTGAAGGTATGGGCATTTGTTTGCCTAGTACAACCTTAAGGTGGGGCTTTTAAATTCATACCCCAGGGGTAAATTCATATCCCAGGGGTCTCAGGGGATGGGTATTTGAACAGTAGAATAATAATGTCAAATGCCTGTGGGTTACCTTAGAAGTGGATGTTGAAGTTTCAAGTGTAAGGGAGTTATAATGTTTTGGTTTTTTTGTCTGTTTTTGTTTTTGTTTTTTTTTTCAGGCTGGAAACACTCCCCTTCATTACGCCGCAAGCTCTGGACTATATCAATGTGTTCAAGTATGTACCACAGTGGTTACTTTGCTAGTAGTCTCTTCCTTTCCCCATAGCTGGCTAGTAGGTAGGCCCAATTTCTGCTGCTCTCTGGGGTGTAGCCATAGAGGGTGAGTGTAGGCTCATTTCCCAAAACAGCAGCTGGTAATTGAGCCCAGCCAGTAAGCAGCAACTGACTTGATGCAAAAACAAAGCAACCAATCTTCTTCCTCTCTCCCCATGCTTCATTTTTGTTGTTGTTTGCATAGTTATTACATTTCCACTGATACAGAGAATTCAACAAATTTAATAAGAATGACCGTTCACTGTCTAGTATTTTAGAGTAACATTGACGGTGCTGAGAAGAACAACTTGTCAGCATTTATTTGTTGGGGTGAAAAATGGTTAAATCTAAGATTCACCAAGACCCTGAGCACCTTGTTTGATTTTAGCCAGGAGAAGGGGGAGGGGGGGGGGGGGGGGGAGTTCTGTAAATCTTTTGGTGCGGCTGCGGGACACTGAAGCCCTTACCCTATACTAGGCCATGATCAGCTTGTTTTGGAACCCTATTCTAGACTAGGTGCCAAAACCTCGTACTCTATCCCAAACTAACAGAAACTTTATCACTGTCATAGTCCAACATACTGTACGTTAACTAAACCAACATCTTACAAAGTCACTTGCGAGTTGAATTTATTCCGAGGTAAAAGTGGTGCAAGCAGAACTTGAGAGGATGGCTTTCTTTCCAGTTCTCTTTGTACAGCAGTTCCCCTTCAGGGCTGTCATTAAGTGCTGTATATGCTTGATTTTTCCTTAGTGCTTAGGGAATATGAAATTGCCTGTTATTGATAGAATTCACCCACAAAGTAACAAGCTTGTTTCGGGTGCAGAGAACAAGGCTACAGGTGACTGAAAACTTACTGACAGCCCTGTCCTTAGCGTGGTTGGTTCCTTTATTCAACAGATTTCACATTAAGAAAGTTTGGTCAATTTGCAGTCTAATATTCTTGCTGTTCTCTTTTTTCTGAAAGCTGTTGGTTGCCAATGGAGCGTCACTTTATGAAGAGAACAGAGATGGTGAAACAGCTTGTGATTGTGCAATAAAAAGGGGATTTAACTCCATCGCTTCTTTTCTGGAGTCAAGGATGGTTTTCTCCGTAAGTGTATTCATCTGTATAGGAAGTCTACTAACAGCTGATTCTTCTGCTTGTAACCATGAGACATAACAGTCCCCAACCAGGGGTTTCATTAGCATTTTCAGCAAGAGGGAACTGCATTTAGTTTTTAATTTACTGGTAGGCAAAAGCTTTTCATAAAAGTGAACTTCGTGATAATAAAAACCTTTCCTCTAGATGGTCAAACCAGCCGGGCAAAGTCATCCTCACAGCCCATCAATTTGCCTGGTGCCCATCCATTAATGAAACCCCTGCCCAACAGTCTTCATGGATATAGCCAAGAGAAAAATAGTGTTCAATGAAGGCCAAGTCTTTGCGTCATTGATGCGAAAAATTATCTTTTGACACAAAATGAAATTATTTAAGGAGTCGTACTGATGCAAAAAAGGGCAAAAAAGGAAATAAAAGTTACCTCACATATACATGTAAGTGCTTCCAAAGCAGTGTGCGGTAACTAAAAAAAGTATGACTAATAGTCAGGCTTATTAGCCTGAAATGAGGGAGGGAAGTGACTGGCATTTCAAACTCTGTGCTCATGAGTACTTTTTTGTGTCAGGCATTCCAGGTAATTCTTAGAGTGGCTGGAGCCCATATTTCAATGTTCTGCAACATTTCCATTCCCAGTAATGTTTTTACCAAATTACTGCTTGGTTTGTTCTTCTTTTTAAATTTATCACGAAATGACAACAAAAGTTTACTTGTTTTGGAAAAGAGAAGGGCTGCTGAAAATGATGATTGAGAAGCTTCAACAAGGAGCACAACAGTAATGGGAATGGTAATGGTTTGGTCAAGTGTCAAGTGGGACATATGACCCACTTTGACACTTTTCAAGATTGACCACTGAAAAAATTAAGCAGGCTTACATGTATTAACAATCTTAGCTGACTTTTCTGCCATGGGCAACTTCATTTGTGAGCAGGACCTCTTAAGAGGTCATCTGACACATTGATTTTTAAAACAACACTCAATAGCTTGGTGTCCCTCCCAGAGGAGTACAGCTGTAGTCCTGTTATCCATGACTTCGCTCAGTGACTGGTTGTTGCTTTAAATAACTCTAATGTGCTGAATCATATCTTATGGCAAATATATACAGTGGAACCCCGCCTTACGGCCACCCCGTTAAAACGTCCACCTTGTTATTACGGCCACTTTCTTCTGGCCCAAAGAAAAGCTCAGTCAATCATTTTCTTATTTAAAGAACCCGTTTAATGCAGCCTCCTTGTTAATATGGCCAGATTTTTGTGGCCCGTTGGTGACTGGATTAACGGAGTTCCAATGTGTAATTATCAGCTTTCAATTAAAACTTTAAATCATTAACTTGCAGTATTACTGAGTTGAAATAAGTAAAAGTATTCTTTTAATCATTTTGGATGTTGTTTTGCAGGAATCTCCAAGTGCCAATGCAATAGAGGAGCCATTTCTTTTCAGCAAAGATGATGAGGTACCATATGTTATAAATAAAAAGTTTGCTTTCAATGAGAAAATAGTGTTATCCACCACTGTAAAAGTTGTGTTTGCCCTGTACAGCTGGGGAGTAGTGGGCAAGATAGAATTATAAATAAGTGAATAAAGTGTTGAGCTTTGTTGAACTCCTGCTGGGCAAGTGGAGCCCCATAACGTGGAAAATTTGGTAACTCATCGAGCTAAAAAATTGTGGTTGTCATGTGATTGTCCGTACGTCCATATAATATACATCTGAACAACACTTGTACTGCGTGTGTGTGAACGGAGCGTCATACCTTAAAAAAATAAAAGAGAGTAGCACCATAACCATAGTTACATCTTTGATATTGGACATCCATGTTATGGTCAGTTGGCAGCTGTCATTTAAACAAGGTATCTGCTGACCAGTATCACATGACCATATCAGGTTTAGAGCTCAGTGAGGTCGCATGTTTTGTTGACTGCTTTCCAGGTAACACTGGATTGCAATTTCAAGCCCCTCTGAGGGAGAGGGTTGACAGACAAAGGCAAAATTTTGGCGCAAATTAACCCCTGGCATGTTGTTGACTTTTCTTCCGAGATATTCCTTGCACAATCTCCTCTTGGAAAGTCCCTGATAAAATTGGGTGTATCTAATTTGATAGTCCCTTCTTGTTGAGTTTTTAATTGGAAAAAATTGTGAAACCACACACCAAACAATAAAAATAAAAAATCGGTCTTTTTTGTTACCTAATCCAAGAAAAACAATATTATCTTTTTTTCCCTTAATTTATGGCTGACTTATTGCAATTAGGAGCTTTGCTTTTAGGCTTGGCTAAATCTATATAAATATTATCTGATTTTCAGAAGCAGTACCGAGGTCTATGTGCTCAGGATCTTCAAGAGGCAAAGGACTTGATGCTTGTAGAAACTGCCGACATGCTCAGGGTAATTATAAGCATTCATCATTGGAATTACAGCAGTACCTGTGTATCATTCCTTCTGTTTCAGTGAGAGTAAAGAGTTATGGTATTTTGCTCTTTTCTGTGTTGTCAACAATGGCATTCTCTTGCCTTCCCATGCCCTGCTCCTTCCCTACTTTTTCATGTGCCGTTTTTGGCACTGCACCCTAACTTACTGAACTCCTGTAAGAGGCTTCCAGAGTGCTTGCCGTAATTCAGATGTATCACTTAATTAAGGCTTCACCTGTTTTACGTAGGTCCCTCTGTTTACTGCTGAAGGGCTGCTACGAAATCATGGTAAGTATACGGCAAATTGTGAGTCTTCGGAAATTACATGAATGTCATTCATGTATACATTCAGGTCGTCTTTAAAAATCCTAGTTTTCTCAGGATAAAAATTGGACACCTTTGACTACCTAGGAAGAGATTGGCAGGTATAAGACATATTCTCACAGGATTTGGCTTTGCCCCATGCACGCTTGGTCATGCGAGAAATTACATGTAACTCTGTGATTGAAGTAGAAAACTCAAGCTAGCCATCTAATAAATTGTTGATTAATCAATTCTCAACCCATAATTCTGTCAGTGGTGGCTGTTTTTGCCAAGTATAGTTAAAAGATAACTGAAGGTTGCAATGAATTAGTTTCACTCATTTAACAATTTTGGTGAAATACATGTACAGTACCATTCAAAAGTAAGTTACCACCTCTCGTCTCGTTTCTCGCAAGACAAGTCTTGTTTCTCTCAAGACGTTTCTTGTTTCTCGCGAGACACGTCTCGTTTCTCTCGAGAATCACTGAAGCATCTAGTATGGCCTATATTACGCATAAGAAACTGGTTATGTGTAACAATTGCTGCTCTGCAGTTCGTTGTCAAATCGATGGGACCGTCCAACATAAAATATCAGTCGGGAGCAGCGGCGGCACTGCTGTGTTGACTTGTAGATCGTGGGTGACAAAACTCTACATGTTGTTTCATGAACACTACATTTTGATTATCAACTGTATGAATCACGTTTAGGGTTGCAAACAACCCTTGTTTTAAGATCTATACAATAAGAGAATTGATACAACTGTAAAACACATTTGTAAGCATGAGTGACTGTCGCCGACAATTCAGATACCTTCAACTTTTATCGTGTGTGTATTTACAAAAACTAAACATTAAGCAAGTCTGGCTGGAATAAAAAAAGGTTTGGCCAATGTATATGGAACAATATTGGATGCTTGAGAATTTATAATACACACATGGTACACATGCATTGCTGATGAGAATGAAAATCGTGTCTAACGCGCTAATCAATACGATACGATACAGACGTCTTATACACAAAACAGGTTTCAAATACCGACGAATGCGAAGTATTGGTACTTCCAGTGCACTCACGAGAAAGGAGACACGTCTCGTTTCTCTCGAGACTCGTCTCATTTCTCTCGAGATGTGTCTCGTTTCTTTCGAGACGCGTCTCGCAAGAAACGAGACGTGTCTTGCAAGATGGTGGTAACTTACTTTTGAGCGGTACTGTGTGTCTTCATGATAATTCAGTGACTATCTCTCTGTTTGTCATCATTGTAGAATGGTCAAAGGAAGCTTTAATTGAAGCATGGATGGCAGATCCAGTTGCAGCTTGTGAAAAAGCAGGAGTCACTCTTCCAGAAAGTGAGTTCATTTTGTGTCATAGGCATGGTGAGCATTGTTAATCAAAAAAAAACTGACAGAGCAAGCATCATTGCAAGTGCTGTTTTGTAACTGTCATTTAAAAAGTAGGGAAATTTTGTGGTGTTTCTTGGGCTTGGAAGGAGCAATCCAGCAATCCAAAGACCTCAGTTAGTGCAAGCAAAACAAAAGTCCTTGAAAAAGTAACTTTTCATTTCTGTGCTGTAACCAACTTACATCCTGGAAAACTTGGCAGTACTCTTTTTTTCAGTCAGCACTGTTAGGTGCATTTGGATGCTTTAAGTAAAAACATTGGCATTAGCAGAATTTGAACCCAGTGTTCTCTGAGGAGTTTTTCCATACAAAGGCTTGAAAAGGGGCTACTGTAAGGTTATTTTGCATGAGTAGACAAAACTGCTTTGCTAAACATTATAGTAAACAAATAGAGTGGAATTCCAATTTTTGGAACCCTCCATTTTCACAAGCCTCCCGATAACTTGAACCAAAAGTTGAGTCCCTCTGCACAGTGGAGTGCTGTAATTTTAACCCTGATTTCTCCAACTACCCAATTTTTCAAACCAATTTTCATTTCCCTTGGAGGTTGAAAAATCAGGATTTCACTGTATTATAAATTATAATTGTTACCCTGAAACTGGCTAATGTTGGTATTTCAATTGAACCAGATCATGTGACAGGCAATGCCGAGCTTGAAGAGAAAGCCCGACTTACAATGAAAAGTAACTTTAGATCATCTGTAAGTATATCTAATGGTTGCATCGTTCAATAAAAACAAGGTTTAAAAAGTCTGGATACAAACCAAAGCCCTCATAGGCTAGAGGTTATCCTGGGTTCTGTTGCATGAAGTGACCAGGAGTATTTCTACCCCCCCCCCCCCCTTGGATGGCATGCTAGTCCATCACATGGTTACCCCCATCATTAAATTAGTCAGTACCCCTTTATACACCTGGGTGGAGAGAGGCACTGTGAGTAAAGTGTCTTGCCCAAGAACATAACACAATGTCCCTGAACCCAAACCGCTTGATCTGGAGATGAGCTCACTAACCATGAACCCACCACGCCTCCTCACTCCAATATTGAAACCATTTTATGGTCACCACATTGTCAACTCTTAACACACTGATGTTCGCATATGAAGAAGCTAATCATAAAAGGGGATAAGTGACGATTTTGGTTGCTTTTCTTTTTCCTTGCTCCAAATTAGCTGAATTTTTGCATGTGGTCTTCAGTGTAATAGAAAAACGTGGTTCTGTATTTTTGTCGCTGGTTTTTGCTTTGTTTTCGAGTTAAAACGTAGGCAAAAAACTTGGCTTTTCCTAGCCATGTCTTTAGGAGTTTATTTGTTGAACAGCAAACAGGCAGACTGTTTATAGTGTATGAAGTCAAAACTAAATCCCACAGTATATAGAGCGGAAATCTGGGAACGGATTGTTTACACCGCTTATTGTGACGTGAACACAACACGTGAATCAATCGAGCGTCAAACAAAATGCCATCAAACAAAAAAGAGATGTGCCGCATTAGAGCTCTGTCAACTAATATCTTAAGCATTGTTTTAAAGTACCTTGTATGCCTACCTGGTGGTTGAGAGGCATCATAAAGCCTTGATAAACCCGTAAGTCATCAGCATGTTTTAAAGAATCAAAATGTGTTCTGAAACTTCAAAGGCAGCTGATATACGGTAATCGTGTTATCGGCGTTCGAAGTCAGATCGAGCCAGGTAGCAAAGTCCAAGAGCAGTTCTTGCCCAAGAAAAATACCCTCTGGTGAGTTGTGGCCCATTTGCCAAGCGTTGCTGTCGTCAAAGTTTGGAAAGCGAGAACTGGTTTTAGACTTATAAAATTTGTCTTGTATCAACCGCCATGTTTTCCTGCGCACGACGTGTAAAGACCCTTCCCGGCATGCATTGCAACTACATTCTGCGGATGTTTCTCGAACTGGTAACTAGATTTAAACATAATAATGGCCAGCAAGTGGCGATCGATTGTAACAGATCTGTGATCCAGTTTGCGTTGATTTTATTTCAAATCGGCATCGTTGCGCAGAAGGGTTAATCTGTTAATCTGTTAATCTGTCAGCCCTATTTATAGAGCGTTTTCACGTGGAGTCATCAAATTCTTAAATCCAAAACTAAACAGCCACCAAAGTTGTTATCCTCATCAGGCATAAGAGGTACCAGCGCATTTTGAACTTGGAAGTTATGGCGGTGCGTGACATAAAGCTATGATCGTGTTTGTCGAAAACTATGTTTTATCTCGTGATTTTTTAGCCATTGAAGATGTTGCCGTATTTGGAAAAGTGCTTATCGAAATGTTTATTTGTTTCATTTTATTTTTATTTACACCTTTTTTTGACCTGAAATCAGCATTTTTGAGCTTATACGTTGCGTGAAATTACCATTTTCAGGAGCCCATCATGGGCTCCTACCATTTTGCTGTTTTCTAAGTGAAACCAACATCCTTGCAGTCACACGTTAACGTCAAATCAACATTTTAACCTATTTAGACTTGAAATCAACATCATTGAGCTTATGCGCTGCATAAAATTGACATTTTGCTGGTTTCTAAGTGAAACCAACATCCTTGCCGTCACGTGTCAACGTGAAATCAACATTTAAACCTTTTTTGACCTAAAATCAACATTTTTGAGCTTATACATTGCGTGGAATTGACATTTTGCTGGTTTCTAAGAGAAATCAACCTCCTTCCCTTCATGCGTTAATGTCAAATCAACATTTTAACCTATGTAGACCTGAAATCAACATCATTGAGCTTATGCGCTGCGTGAAATTGACATTTTGCTGGTTTTTAAGTGAAACCAACATCCTTGCTGTTATGCGTTAACGCAAAATCAACATTTTAACCTATTTAGACCTGAAATCAACACCATTGAGCTTATGTGCTGCGTGAAATTGACATTTTGCTGCTTTCTAAGTGAAACCAACATCCTTGCCGACACGCATTAGCGTCAAATCAACACTTTAACCTATTTAGACTTGAAATCAACATCATTGAGTTTATGCGCTGCGTAAAATTGACATTTTGCTGGTTTCTAAGTGAAACCAACATCCTTGCCGTCACGCGTTAACGTGAAATCAACATTTAAACCTTTTTTGACCTAAAATCAACATTTTTGAGCTTATACGTTGCATGGAATTGACATTTTGCTGGTTTCTAAGAGAAATCAACCTCCTTGCCGTCACGCGTTAACGTGAAATCAACATTTTAGCCTATTTAGACCTGAAATCAACATCATTAAGCTTATGCGTTGCGTGAAATTGACATTTTGCTGGTTTCTAAGTGAAATCAACCTCCTTGTCGTCACGCATTAACGTGAAATCAACATTTAAACCTTTTTTGACCTAAAATTAACATTTTTGAGCTTATACGTTGCGTGAAATTGACAGTTTTGCTGCTTTCTAAGTGAGATCAAAGTCCCTGCGGTCGCGGCGGGCCGATCCTTTGTTATGATAAACTGAGGTGAGACTTCGACTTATAACAAAGGCTTGGCTTGGTTGTTATAACAAAGGATCGGCTCTGTTTATCATAACAAAGGCCCGGCTTCGTTTATTTGCAGCCTCGGCGGGAAAAGGTCGTTAGGTATTTTAATCAAAAGTGAACTTTGTCGAAAACGCTCCAAATTTCGCATAGAGTTTTGTTTAGGTATGTTTAGCAATGTCCCATAGTTTTTCCGCTAAACTTTGCTTCGTTTTCAGGATATTGCGCATGCAAAAAACCACTCGGTTTTCCTAGCAGCGTCTTTATAAAGTGAAGCAAAAACCAGCGGCAAAAATACAGGAACACGTTTGTCTATTACATTGAAGACCACATGCAAAAATTCAGCTAATTTGGAGCAAGAAAAAAGAAAAGCAACCAAAATCATCACTTATCCCCTTTTATGACTAGCTTCTTCATATTTTCGAAAATATATGAATTACATATTTGCAGTCTCCTTTACATTTCTTTTATGTTTGTTCTGAGAATCCAGTAGAAAATAAAGATGATATTTCCCAGTTGTCATTGTTTTAAATTCTGATTAGGTTAGTCTGCAAGTTGATACAGACCCAACTAATGTTCAGGACTCAAAAAAGTTTTCCTACCTGGCAAGTGACTTTTCATTGTTACTTGCCCAATGGGCAAAGGCCCAGACAAGTTTTGTGCCAACCAAAAAACCAAAAAAGTAAATTAAGACTTGCCAGGAGTGGACAAGGAAAATGTGAGAGCTGCTTGTCGGAAGGCAAAATTGAATTTGAGTTTTTTTTCAGCCCCATAATGTTAAGCCATCTTTATATTTGTAGGATGTTTGTTCCATCTGTGAGGATAGAATAGTCTATGAAGATGTTCCACTGTCACTTTCTTGTGGCCATGAATTCTGCCGTCCCTGCTGGGAGGGGTAAGCAAGATTGCATTTTGAATAATTATGTGATGTTACTGTTGATTGTTGAGTGGTCTCTTATCAACAGCATGTCATTGTCTGTTGTGTGACTGTTATTGTCTGTTGTGTGACAGTTATTTGAATGTAAAGATCAAGGAAGGCAAAGCTCACAACATACAGTGTCCTGCATTTGATTGTAGTTCTCTTGTGCCTGTGGTAAGTGAACAAGCACTTAGATGTTAGAGTCGACTTGAGCTATTTTAAATTAAAGACCAGTATTCTGTCAGGTTTCTCCAACAAGTCACCAGCACCCATTTATACTTGTGGGTGGAGAGGCAATGGAAGAGTAAATAAGTACCCTGCCTTAGAAGACAATGTGGTGACCTTCATGGGGCTCCAATACACAGAATACATTTTGTTGAAGCTTGAATGTTTTGTCCTTGCTTAGCCTGTGATGCGATCTACCCCTTAAGCCATTTCTGAATTACCTTGTAACTTTTCATGACAAAATAAGTTTGATGTACAAGAGAATGCTTGTAGGCAAAACACATTTTCATATGAAAGGTTTCACACAAAGACTCATTTTGACACAGAAGCAAAAAGGAAACTTGAAAATGGCCTTTTGAATTTGTGTAAAAAAAGAATTGAAAACAGAATTAAAATACAAGATAATGCTTGATCAAATTTTATTAATGTTGGGTTCAAAAGGTTGCTTTGGTTGAGAAGCGTTCCCACTGTCAGTTGTGTAATCATACATGAAGCTTCATGTCACTTATTACCTCCTAGTGAAATACAGTTAATAACTTATTATTTTTGATAATTTACTATTACATGTAGTCATTTTTCCTAAGGTCTGGATGTAGTCCAGTTCATGTGACAATTTTCTAGTTGTCCTTTAACTTAGGAAACTATTGAAAGTCTTGTCTCAAGAGAGATGGCCAGAAGGTATCTTCAGTTTGATATCAAGGTAAAAAGCTGCACAAAGTAAATGTTAACATTAATGTAAGAAATATTTTCAAATAGTCCAGCCAGACAATTACCGATGAAAAATCGAAGATCTCAAGATTCAAGCGAAGATTTAAAACTTCAAATGATAAGATGGAATATTGGCCAATATTAAATGATAATTAAAGTAAAAAATACAATGCACAATTTTAATTTCCCTTGTTATTGTTTAAGCAGTCATTTTTTTGCTTTTCATGAATTTAAATACAGTTATTTATTTACTTTTTGACTGTGAATTAGATTGACTACACTCTCAGGCAATGATTTTAATCCATAAAACGAAGATCTGTGTAAAGAAAATCAAAGATTGGTAAAAAAAAAAAGTGCAATAAAAATGAAGTCTCGGGGTACCCATAGAGAGGCTCTATTTTACATGTTTTCTCTAGCGTTCGGCCTGTATTTTCCTGAGTATGTATGTATCAAGCCAAAAAATAAAAAGGTTGCACTACACAACACTGATATTAGAAACTGGAAAGAAGAGAATTGACTGCAAAGTAATTATTTGGAGTGCCAGAAATCGACTCAGATATTTCCTTAAGAGTGTTAGCCATGGAGGGAATGGGTGAACATTCAAGGCAAAGAAAAGTTCTTTGAACTCTCTGAAATTAAAACCTGCGATCTCTGGATTAGATTACCATTGCTCTATCCTGCTAGGCCAGCTCACAGGAATAGGCCATGGTAAAATTCTATGGTGCTAATTTGTAGAAAAAAGTAAAAAATCATCTTAAATTTGCCAATGCACATATCAAAAGAAAGTATTTATCTAATAAAATACTTTTTTCCAGGCCTTTGTTGATAGTAACCCTACACTGAAATGGTGCCCTTCCCCCGGATGTGGCCGCGCTGTAAGGCTACCATCAAGTATGCTTCCCTCACTGCATGTTGCTGTTGAAGCACGTTCTTCAGAGGAAACAGAACCTATGATCGTAGACTGTGGCCATGGACATTTCTTTTGTTGGTAGGTCCTTACCAGAGGTGGTAAAATAATGGTCCTTCATAAAGTAATTTATAATTCTGCCTCTTGCAGAATTTTGGTCAAATTTCACTGGTCCTGTAAAATTGACTCTGGGCCATTGTTTCCAGTTCTTGGAAACACTGAACTCTTGTAGTAAAGTCTGCATACGAGCCAATCAGGCCAGAGCTTATCCTGGTTCCTGTGGCATGAAGCGACTAGGAGTATTTCTACTCCCCCACTGCTTGGGATACTAGTCCATTGCAGGGTTACCTCCAGCATTAAATTTGCTTGCACCCATTTAGACACCTGGGTGGAGAGAGACACTGTTAGAGTGAACTGTCTTGCCCAAGAACACAACACAGTGTCCCCGTGAAAATGAACGATTTATTCCATAAACGCAACAAAATTTATAACAATATTCATCTGCTCTTCGACCCGAACGTCCAGCTCACGTTTCTTCGTTTACAACATGTCATCACTCGGACCTAGTCTCCACTCGGTAAATAGGCAACGCGCCTTACACAAAATGAACACAAAATTTCAGTTCGGAACATCCTCCCGCCCGATGCAGGGAGTGCATCACTACATGTAACTTGTCAACCAAGTTCAATAGAGTTCAACTAAAATGTTCAACAAGGTCTCATAAAGTTCAATTAAGTTCAGCAGCTAAGTCAGCATCAGAGCTTTCAAACAGGTGTAACCGCTGTACTGGACGACGGGTAAGACTTCCAGATGAGGTCCGCAGGGTAACGGACCGGACAAGACCGTCACGGCCTGTGTGGGTGTCTTCCACTCGTGCACGTGACCACTGACCCCGAGCTACGCGATACTCACTTACTAGGACCAAGTCACCTTTGCAGATTTCACGACCAATCTTGTACCATTTCTTGAGAGGTGTCAGGGATTTTAGGTACTCTGCATGCCAATGCTTCCAAAATCCATTTACAAGCTTCTGGTGATACTGAAAACGTTTGGTGAGGGCTCTTGAGGTCTGTTCTGAAACATGAGTGTCTTTAGTCGGACACGCTTGTAGATTCCTGCCAATCAAAATCTGTGCAGGGGTAATCACACTGTAGTCATCACGGTCTGCACCAAGGTAAGTAAGAGGACGACTGTTCAGCTGTGCTTCAATTTCAGCTAAAATAGTAGTTAACTGCTCGGCATCCAACATTGCTTTGGCAAATAGTTTCTTCAGTGGCGTCTTGACATGCTTTACAAGACGTTCATAAAAGCCACCCCACCATGGGGCTTTTTCCACAATGAACTTCCACTGAATCTTCTTTTCAGACAAAGCACTTTGGGTCTGGTCTGATTCCAATACTCTCCAACATCGCTGTAGCTCCTTGTTAGCAGCCTTAAAAGTTTTTGCACTATCTGACCAAATAATGCTGCACATTCCTCTTCTTGCAATCATCCGTCTAAGAGCAAGGAGAAATCGCTCAGTTGTCATATCACATACCAACTCCAAGTGTATTGCACGGGTAACTGCACATGTAAATAAACAGATATAGACTTTTTCACCACTGTCTTTCAAATGCAAAGGACCAGCAAAGTCTAGACCCACGTTAGTGAACGGTGGTGCAGGCTTAATTCTGTCTTCAGGAAGTGGTGCCATCTGCTGACCAAAGGGTTTTGTTTGGTAATGGCGACAAATTAGACAGTTCCTTAGTGTCTGACGGACGGTCGATCGTCCCTTGATCACCCAAAATCTCTGTCGCAAAAGTGACAAAGTGTGTTCAACTCCAGCATGTAGTTCACGGCTGTGAATATCATCAATTAACAACTTAACAACAGGATGGTTAGAAGGCAGGATAATAGGATGTTTCTCCTCTTCTGGCAACAGTGACTTGTGAATTCTTCCTCCAACACGAAGAAAATGACTAGTCGGACACATAAACGGGTTTAAATTGGCAAGGTTGCTGTCCTTCACTGGACCATGCTGTTTACATGACGCAATTTCTTCAGGAAAACCTGCTTCTTGTACATGAGATATCAACCATTCTTCTGCATTTTGTATCTCTAAACCAGTTAAAGGGCTGTCAATTCTTTCCTCTTCTTTCACTCTTGAGTTGCTAACGAATCTTCTGATCCAAGCAACAGTTCTTAGCAAGCGACTATACTTGCTGAATCTTGTGAAGTCAATAAACGGCTCTTTGGGTTGCACAACACAACTGACACTAGCTTTACTCTTCCTCTCTGGGTTAACAATTTCACTGGAGGGTTTTGACCTTAAATCCTCGGGCCAACTTTTTCGGACTCTTGCAACCAAGAGGGTCCTTTCCACCACAAATGACTCTCTCGTAACTGACTTGCAGATAAACCTCGGGTAGGTAGATCAGCTGGGTTCTGCGGTCCTGGACAATACCTCCAAACACTGGGATCCAGCAACGACTGAATTTCAATAACACGATTAGCGACAAATGGTTTCCACTGTGAGGCTGCTCCTCTAATCCAGTGTAATGTTGAAGAATTGTCTGTCCAACAAACAATGCGGCTAATGGGATAATCTATTGCACCTTTGACATAGGTGCAAAGTCTAGCAGTAATTACAGCAGCCATCAACTCTAAGCGCGGTAGGGTAATCTTCCTTACAGGAGCCACTCGGGTCTTGGACATCACAAGACTGGTAGATACCCTTCCATCTTCACAAACAACTCTCAGATAAACTGCAGAGGCATAAGCAACTTCTGACGCATCACCAAATGCGTGTAGCTCTACTTTGGGGTTCTGACCTAATGGCAAGTCAGTGTAACATCTAGAAATTTGAAGGTGTCCAAGTTCAGAAATCTCTTGAACCCACTGATTCCATTTCGATGAGACTTCCATGGGAATTTCCTCATCCCATCCAACACCCTTGGTCCACAAGCTTTGAAGAATTAATTTTGACCTCACTGAAAAGGGTGCGATTAGACCAATCGGATCAAATATCTTTGCTGCTAAAGACGCCACCTTTCTTTTAGTGTACACTGTCTTTGATCTCGACTTAACAATGTCCACATCAATTGTAAAGACAAGGTTGTCAGTAAGTGTATTCCACTTTAATCCTAATGCTTTTGTGATTGGATGTGCTTCTGCTAGATCACTTTCCAGGCTGACAAGACTAACTGCTGCTCTGTCCCTCTCTGGTATGGCCTCCATAAGCTCAGATGAATTGCTTGACCATTTTGTCAAATTAAAGGCAGCTTTCTGCATAAGCTCAGTAGCACTTCGCTGTAATTTCAGCGTTTCCTGCACATTGTCTCTCCCTGAAGCAAAGTCATCAACATAAGTGTTCCTCAAGATTTCATTTGATGCAACAGGGAATGTTTCTTTACACCTTTTCACATGCTCTTGAATAGTGCCAATGGCAAGAAACGGACTGGAAACAACTCCAAATGTGACCCTTGTCATTCTGTAAATCTTAGGCGTGGCCTTGGGGTCCAAATCTCTCCACAGATACCGGTGTGAATCTCTGTCTTCTTCTTTTAACCGAATCTGCAAGAACATCTTCTCTATGTCACCCATGATACCAACATAATTCTTTCGAAAACGCAGAAGAATTCCGACCAAATCTGGCTGTAATGCTGGGCCTGGCTCTAAGCAGCTGTTCAGAGAGACACCATTGCTATCTTTCGCTGATGCATCAAACACAACTCTTGTCTTGGTTGTCTGCTTGTCTTCCCTGATGATCGCATGATGAGGGAGATAGAACACCGGACGCCCATCTGTTGGTGTAATTTCATCACAAGGTACTTCTTCAGCAACACCGTTCTCAACATACTTGTTAATCGCTTCTCTGTACGATGCAGCTTTCACTGGCTCATGGAGCAGCTTCTTTTCTAGATTGTACAACCTACTTTCCGCTTGCCGGTAATTATCTTTCAATGAAATGCAATCTTCCTTCCATGGTAAGGATACTTCATAACGACCATCATTGTATGTTAGTGTCTCTTTAAACTTCTTCAAGACCACATCTTCTGCATGAGTAGTAGAAATTGAACTTTCAGCAAGTCTGACACCAATGGACTCCAAATCCCAGAACTTTTGAAGTGTTTCATTCAATTGTTCTTCAACACTAATTTGAACATTCATAGACACAGTGCATTCTTGGCCATGACCACCTGTTGGCCCACAGAAGACCCAACCCAAAGTTGTGCGAACTGCAACTGGCTCACGGGAACCCCCTCTTACAATGTCTCTTGTCACAAAGGAATAATAGAAATCCAAGCCAATAAGCACATCAATCTCTTGTTCCTCTCTAGGGAATTCTTCAGGAAATGCGATGTTTCGAAGGTGACACCATCTTGTTGGATGAATATCCACAGCTTCAGCTGGCCGGCATATTACTGGTGTAGTAAGTGCCTCAATACATTGAGGCTGTCCAGATTTGTCAATAGGTGCCACAGTAAACGCAGTTCTCTTCCGCAAAGTGCTCTTGGTGGCCTCTCCACCAAATCCAGAAACAGCAATTTTGACACTCTTCCCATCAAGACCAAGCTCATCAATTACACTCTGCCGAACAAACGACGTTTGAGAACCAGGATCAAAGAAACATCTCACAACTTTTGAACACCCATTTGATCCACACAAAATAGCTGGTATGGTCTGTAGGATCACTTTTCCACCTGAGCTCACTGCAACAGAATTTGCCACAACTGAGGACGGCAAAGCAGGACCTGACGACGAGGGTAGTAATTCCGGGGCTGATTCCACCTTGACTTCTTCCAAGGGAGGACGAGCTGAATCCTGATGCAGGAGACTGTGATGTCTACCTTGGCAATGCTTGCATGGAGGTTTCTGGCACACTTCGGCTCTATGACCAGGTTCAAGGCATCGGAAACACAGGCCTTTAGACGTTGCTTTTCTGAATCTTTCTTTCACAGGTAATGACAGAAAAGTGACACATGACTTCAAACCATGGTTTTTGTAGCAAATGACACACTTGCCCTCTTGCGTTGCCGCACATAATGCAGAGGTGGATAATTTTTGTGACCGGTTAAACTTGAAACGGTTTTCACGATTTCCAAGATTTTCCTTTGCCGGAGCTTTGGAATCAAGAGAAGGAGGCTGTGAAGACTCTTTAGCTCTTATCAATTGCTCCAAGAAAGTAAACAGTATTTTCACTTCCACACAGTCCTGTTTAGCTTTCTCCTCATTAAACTCCAATTCCCATTTTTCCACAACTTTTTTTGGCAGCTTGTCAACTATTAGAGGCACAAGAACTGGAGCCAAAGTTTCAGAATTAAACTTTTCACCAAAGGACTCAACAGAGCGAACGTGACCCATCACTTCATCGTAGAATTTACGCATGGAGGTTGCATCATCAGAGCTCAAACGTGGCAAATGGATCAAGGATCTTACATGTGCATCAAGTATTAACCTTGCATGCCCGAATCTTTCCTTCAAGATTTCCAAAACTGGCTTGTAATTCGCTTGTACCACTGCAAAACCTTTCACCGCTTCAGCAGCCGAACCCTTTAGCGATCTCATCAAGTACTCTAATTTTTGGACATCTGCCAACGACGGATTGTCAACCACTGAAACTTTTATCGACTGATAATAGGGTTGCCAGCTCAAAACATTTCCGTCAAAGGTTGGTAGATTAATCTTGGGTAGCTTAACTTGTACTTGAGAGGACGACTGGGATACGGGTGGATTGCTTCCTAACAATTGTACTTCGGGAACTTGTTTACTTGCCAAATAACTTGTCATTTTGGCCATGCTTTCAATTACACGCGCTTCGTATTCATTATGGCTCTCACATTCCGCCTCGATCTCTTCATCCTCTAACATTGTGCACATCGTGGCTTGCACTTCCTGCAAGTCACTCCACTTACTTGCGACATTATCTTTCAACACTTGAACTCGTGCATAATTATCTTGTTGTGACAGGGCTTCGTCGATTAACTTCAACGTGTCTGTGACAGATTTTCTGAGGAATTTTCTCTTTTTCTTGATAGCTTCTAAATCTTTCGACATTTTGAAAGACCACAAATTTTACTAACCTCATATAATCGCAACAATTACAGGTCTGCACATTCACAGAAGTTCCTCTCATTCAAAGTGCTGATGCAATACACATGTGGTTTGTTTGGCGCCAAATCGCCGATATGCGAAAACCAACTTCTTCGCAGTAATAAATGGATCCAACTCTCCTTTTGCTCGACCAATCGTCGAAACTGTTTCTCCAAATCCAATATCCGGCTTGAAGGACCATGAAAATGAACGATTTATTCCATAAACGCAACAAAATTTATAACAATATTCATCTGCTCTTCGACCCGAACGTCCAGCTCACGTTTCTTCGTTTACAACATGTCATCACTCGGACCTAGTCTCCACTCGGTAAATAGGCAACGCGCCTTACAGAAAATGAACACAAAATTTCAGTTCGGAACACCCCGTCCAGGGCTCAAATCTGGACTGCTTGATCTGGAGTCGAGCACTCTAACAATGAGGCTATCACCCCTCCATACTCGCACAGTGCACAGTGGATAAGTGTTGGCAAAACATATAGCTATTCACAATCTATAAATAGTGATTTATCTGGTGGATAGCATTTTCCATTCTGCTTTCAGCAACCAGTGTCAGGTTTATGAATACAGGTAGCACCAAAATGTAGAGCAAGATAACAAAATGTTGGGAGTAATCACGGATGGATCAGAATCCAACTTTATTTGAAAGAAATTGTTAATAATTATTATATTATGTATTTTTTTTTAATTTGAAGGCATTGTCTAGATGAAGCCCATGCACCTTGCACTTGTCAACTGTGGAGTAAATGGCTGAAAAAAATTGCAGAAATGATGCCAAAGATACCGACAATGCGAGGTGAACACAAGCAGTGATTTTTAGCTTACTATTTACAGGGTGTACATGTACATTTGACTGCCATTTTCCATTACTATTACCACACTCAAATTGACAACAAAAGCCTGGTCTACTGTCCTGATACCCTGCAATATCAGGTCCCCGGGGGATTCCTACATAAAAACTACGAGGATGCTTGTCGTAGCTTGGTACTTCTTAGGGTGTTCAGCCTCAAAAGGTCCACAGGGGTAGCTTTTGCAGTACCTTTCAGTCATGGTTAGCGCATTTTGAAAAATTTAGCCGTTTGCAATCCATGTCAATCTTTGCCATCATTGACCATCCTTGTTCTGTTATGGTTTATTATTATCTCTTTGATGTTTTTCTGTCATAGTAAACTATTATTTTGAGCTAAAAAAAATAAGACAGGAAATGATCTGTTGGTTTAGAATTGGTACCTCTTAGGGGTGAAAAAAATTTAAGCTGCACCCACAAAACAGGATCTTGATACCTCTTATTGGTTCTTTTCAAAATTTACAATGAGTAACCCCCTTCTTTTTATGACGGAGTTTTCCCTGGGATCAGGTCTTTGACCTGATATTAAATTGCACCATGCATGACAACTCATTAGATTGCCTGTTTTGTTTGATGTGGACAATTTTAAAATGTCTCTATTGTTGCTGTTGTTACAGTGGAAAAGTCAAGTTTGGTTAGATATTGAGTTCTGACTGATTCTCTTTTTACAGACATTTCCGAATGTCCTGAAACAGAAACAGTAGCTAACACACTCTGGCTGGTAACTAATTCAAAATCCTGTCCCAACTGCAAGTGAGTTTTCTGTCTTTTTTTGTCTTTAGCTAGTGTAGGGTGCGAGTGACAGCTAGTGAATTTCAGGGCTTGTTGCATGACACATGATAAAATTGATATCTATGCAAACTTCTTCATTTTGTAAAAATCAGTGTTTGATAATGTATTTTTTATATGTGTGTTATTAACCAAGCGTAAGGTCAAGATGGCTAGATATTGGACAATTTTTAAATTGTTCAATGGCTGTAATCTCCCTTGTTGAACAATTCTGTCCAAATGTCTTCACCTGGATGTACTAGTTGAATTTTGTACACCTTAGTGAAAGTACAAATTTAATCATAACTTGAGTACTACTTTGACCTCAAATGCAGCTGCAATACATACACTTGGTTGTCATATTGAAGGGTTCCTAAGGTAGGGTTCAACAAAACCACTAATTTCAAAGCTTTGAGGCAACCCTTGAGGGGGTTGGGGGAAGAGAACTGTTCTGGAACTTCTAGTGTGGGTCTTGAAGCAGAAAAACATCTGAAAGCAGCAAAAACCACAATTACATGACAAGTCATCATTCATGATTCAAGTGAACATGCTCTCAGGGGTTTCATTAACGTTTTCAGCAGGAGAGCAACTGGTTTTCACAGGCAGGAAAACTATTTGATCTGAACTTCTTTATAAGGAAAACTTTCCTCTAGATGGTCAAACCAGCCGGGCAAAATTATCCTCACGGCCGGTCAATTTGCCTGGTGCTTGTCTCTTAATGAAACCCCTGTGTACTGCTACAGAGATTTGCTACATAGGGGGCAGAACTGCTCTGAAACTTCTGGTGTGGCATGCAAACAGAGAGGAAGGTGTAAATACATGTACAGGGCAGACAACAATAAAAATATATCATCATTGTCATCATGTCCTTTTCCCTACAGGGGAAATACGCCCTTGCGTTCTCGCTCACCAAGCTTCTCGGTTCTTAGCACATTTACCAGCATCCAGCCAGCTTTTGAATCCGAACTTTCCCCTTTCTCTCTCTACAGTTCATCTCCAAGTTTCCCTAGGCCTTCCTCTCCAAAGTCTTCCTTCCGAGGTCCAAGTTACTTTTGGCGCTACAATAAAATAAAAACAGTATAAAATGTTGCAATCCTTCATTAAGCAGAATGTCTCTGTCATTTTGACTGTTATGTAATAACTTGCAAAGAAGTTTTAAGTCGGTCTTAAACTGATAAGAAAATTCTTCCCTTTCAGGTCACCTATTCAGAAAAACGAAGGATGTAACCATATGAAATGTACAAAGGTATTTATTTTTATAGGGGAACAGTGCCCAATTGATTAAGGACAATTCCCAATTACTAATGCCCATATTGTGTTGCCAAATGCGAGCAAATGTACAAATGAATTGGATATAAAGATTCTACAAAGCACAATGGAACACAAAGATGTACAGGATTACAAAGGTCGCAGTTCATCAAGTTTGATTTCTTGATATCCTGTTGAGAAATCAAAATTGCTATGCTTCTGCTGAAATTTTTTAATCCTTCAGTAATAATTTTTATTTCTTTGTACTACATTTAGATATTTGCTTTCTTTCACTGACCACTTTTGTTGTTGTTGTTTTTGGTTTTCTGCTGCAACAAAGTAAAGCAAGCTTTTAGCCAGTTTATAACTGCCATATATATTAAAACAAGAAAAAATGTGATTATATTAGTCAACATTCCATAAACTTGCATAAAAAGAAATCAACCAATATTTCCCCAACATGGACGTAACAAGCTAGTTCGATCAATAAAGTGCTTAATAGTATTATAATGATGAATTATTGTATCCCTGTGATCCATTCTTTGTAAATGCCCACACCAAAGTTAAGAATTTATTTTATTTGTTTTTCAAGTTCCGTTGCTTTCATTAAAGTTAGACTGAAATAGTCATAATAATTGTCTGCCAAACGTGAAGGAAAAAAGATTTTGGCAGACGTAAGAGCAAACTGGTTTTTTTTTTAGTGTTTTGAAAAGGCTAGTTGTGAAAACTTATTAGTTAGTAACCCATCTTAGTGGTGTGTTTAGCAAAATTTGGATTCCTTATAAAAATAATCAGAATTCTTCCTATAATCACGGACTGGTTTGCCATATTAAAATAATAAATATATGGGTCATTGACCAAGCATGATGTCAAGATGGCTAGATATTGGCCAAGTCCTTGTTTTGCATGTTTATGACCTTGACTCTGTCTCGGTCCATAAACACACACACAAAAAAAGAACGAAGCTAACATCCAGCTATCTTGACCGGACAAGCTTGGTCAATAAAGGATTTATTATATGGAAAAAGAACACCTACTTTCTTGCGGGACACAGCAGGTAATCCCGAGCGGGGAAGATAGCGCAGTCTTGCCCGCTTAGGTAGCCAATCACAGTGCATGATTTGGTTTATCTTGCACGCTCATGGAGCAAGCCATATTGACGCGAGCAGCGTTGTCTGGACTCTTATCAACGATGGCAAATTAGCCAATGAAATTGCGAGATTAGTAGCAATTGTGGTAAAAATAATATGTGATGTTGTTTTGTCTCTTTTTAGTGTAAACATGAGTTCTGCTGGGTTTGTTTAGAGCAATGGAAAAAGCACAGTTCTGCTACTGGAGGATATTTTCGGTTGGTAGAAAAATAAATGCACTTTATTTATTATGAGAATTTACAAGTTGTTGATATTTGGGAGAATTTCCCAGCACCTGTGCTGACCTCATTTGTACTTGAATCGCATTGTGTAGTCGTGTAGTAACCAAAACAAAGGCAGGTCAAGGTGGACTGGTACGAGTTGCTTTGTTCTGGAAGTCCCACTGCGCAACTTGCGTCCCAGCATGTGTGATTTTGTACCATAGGACTGGATCGTGTAAAGGACCTATTGACAATAATGTTAATTTAAATTTGAAACGTTATCCCTTTTTACTTCTGACTGAGGCAGAGGGAAATAATGCCTGTGGCAATGCCCATGGTTAAATTCTCATCCTAACTGTTTGGGGTATTTATGATTACTATGAATAACAAAAACGAAAAAAAACTGAGACAAGTGCCTTGGTTTACCTCTTAATAGCTACGGCCCTGAGCTAAAGCAAAGTAAGTTTGTAAAACTAAGTTACAACTTTTATTTTGTAAGTGCCTTTGACTTGCAGATGTAATCGATTTGAGATTGTACAGAAAGTTGAATCAGAGTCTGCCAAGTTAGTTTCGGAGGTGATTATGTTTTGTTACTTGTTCCACGTTGCTGTGGCCTCATGGTTAGTGTGCTCAACTCTGGATCAAGCGGTCCGGGTTCAAGTCCTGGCCAGGGACATTGTGTTGTGTTCTTGGGCGAGATACTTTACTCTCACAGTGCCTCTCTCCACACAGGAGTGTAAATGGGTACCAGTGAATTTAATGCTGGGGGGATAACCCTGTGATGGACTAGTATCCTATCCAGGTGGGAGTAGAAATACTCCTAGTGACTTCATACTACATAAACCAGGATAAGCTCCGGCCTGATGGGCCACTTGTCTCGTATGCAGACCTTACCTTTATCTACTTGTTCGTCGTAGCAGATACTTCATTTAATGTATCATTGCTCATTTTATGGGAATTACCTCTTTGATGGCTTGGAAGTTAGGCTCGCTTTCTGATGGAACTGGCAACAGTACTTGACACATTATTAATGAATTAATGAATGTTACGGTGCGACTACTCGAACCAGGCCACCTAGAAGAAAATGTTTAGTGAGAACAATGGACTGGTAGCTTCTCATGACGGCAAGTAACAGTCTGTTTGACGTAAAAACATACCACTCTTAGCGATTCAGTCGTTGATGACAAATTATCATAATTATAAATCTTGCTCTGGAATAAAAAAACTCATTTTGCGACAGCTAAACCGAAACCGTTGAAAATTGTTCAAAACTTAGGATTGAAACTAACCAATCAACAAATGGCAAAGTTTCCTGAGAGGTTAGCAACACTTCGCACTTTGTTGGGTTTTCAGTTTTGTTAAGAACTGTTGTAATTCCTATTCTTCAATGTTATTGGTTTATTTCAGAAAAAGATCGCTCTGATTGGTTAACTCTTTTCCAAGTGGCCCAGTTCAAGCAGTCGCACTGTAATTAAAATCCTTTTTCTTGAATTCTCTGATCTACAGGCAAGTGCACGCAATGATCAAATCACAGAGTTAAATTGTTTTCTACATTACTACTCTCGCTTCAAGAATCATGAAAATAGTTACAAGGTAAACTGCGTTTTTTATTGTGCAGTTCCAGAAAATATCCATACTCCTTCAACAGAAGAGATTGGAATTTCCTGTGTAATGGGTATATATAAAAAATCCATTTCATAGAAGAGGTATGGATATTTTCTTGAACTACACCTTACATGTGAGATGTGGGGGAGGGTGGGGAGCTGAAGATATAAGGACTCACAGGGGAAGAGGGAAGGCAAATTAGTGGAGGTGAATAACTTGATAATATACCGTAAAATTCTGTTAACAAGTTGTGGGCTTATATTTGTTCAAAAAGGCCTAGATTTAATATGCGTATTTTCCGGTGGTTTTTTTATGTTGGGGTTAGATTCTCTATATAAGCATTTCAAAAGTGGTCAGATTAATACTAGTAAGAGATGTGCTTTGGAGAAATGTTAGGGGCATGCAAGAATACCACTTTGTAAGACTGTCCAAACAATGCAATATGATATGTGGTGTTAAGTGGATATCACAAGTCCTGAATTATACTGTAACAAGGAACATAAAGTACAAAGCAAGGTCCAATAGGGGCTAATGGTGACAGATTGTCTGTCTTAAAGAGTTGAAGCTCATGGGTTTGCATGTATAAGAGATTCTTATTGGAAGGATGTTTGTGTCTGAGATTCGGGCAGCTTATTTTTTGTGGACTGGTGGGGGGCGAGTCTTTTGTCATTGGAAAATTGATCTTCATTAAGTCTGTGTTTGATGTAATTAGACCTTTGCTTTTTCTTCCAGTTTTTATTTTATTTTATTTTATTATTATTAACAATATCTACGTTACCTTTGCAATACGTACAAGTAGTACTTACAATACACTAGAATACAACAAAAGAAAAGAAGAATACAGTTACATTCACTACTTTAACTTGGGAAGAAGTTGCATTATCCTACGAAGTACTAAGAAAAGTAATATACAGCTCTAAGTTACACACTTCTTGTCAAGGTTTCCATTTATTGTAGTAACGTTCAGGTGAATTAGTCCTTGTTGATATTTGTTTTTCGATTTCGGCCTTGTTTATCACTTTTCTTTATCTTCTTTATCAAACTTCCAGTTTGAGGAACCTCTTTTAAGTACAGCTAAAGATAAGATGACAGCACTGGCCGTTGCCGCCATGGAAACAGGTCAGTGTTAAACTGCCGGTTGTAAGTAAAGTGAATAAATTATCGTAATTTGTTTCAATAATTTATCTTAATTTATTTGAATAAATTGCCTTAATTCATTTTGTGTCTGCAGCAGCGACATCAGCAGAAAATGTAGACACGTCATTCATTGAAGACGCTGTGCATGAATTGCTAAATGCAAGAAGAGTTCTGAGAGCTTCATATGCTCATGGGTTCTACCTTACTGGCAACAAAGACAAGAAAGCCATTTTTGAGTCAATGCAGGTAGACTTTCTTTCTGAAGATAGCTAAATGGTCGTGTACTTTAGTATTTGCAATCAATGTTTAGTGACCGCCTTGAAATCTCTAGCTATTTACTAGGGGACTCTGAAGGCTAGCTGGCTTTGCCATTCCCTTCGTAACAAGTTTGTTATGAAAGGTTTCACCTCCAATTGTGCAGTTCTTCAGAACGATTTATCCGTTAATCTCTTACTAACTTTAAATCCAGCTGCGGCGGTTTCTTTAGTACTCCTCATACGTGGCCACATGCATGGCCTTCATTTTGAACAACTAGTAGACTCACACTAAAGCAATTAGATTATTCACTCTCGAATTTTATGCGTGATAGTTGACTTGGGCTGCGCCCTCGGCAACTGTCATGCGATAGAAATCTCGAGCTCGTAATCTACTTGCTAAATAGGAACACGATTTTAATCCAATCAGCGTGCGTATTTTCTTTGGGCTATTTTCTAATGCATTTTATTAACTTGATTATATTGTAATTTGAAATAAGACTGAAGTAGAGGAAGCGACGGAGACCCTATCACAAATGGTGGCTCGACCGTACTTAAGAACCCCCCGTGCACAGATTATCCAAACCACGCAACTTCTACATAGGAAACGAGAAGATTTCTTGTTAGCTTTGTCTCGCGGTCTCATCCCTGAAGACGACATGCTACCAGAGCCCAGGAGCTTTGTGCCTAGGTGGGAATTTCTTCAAGTTGTTATTTACCTTTTTGTGCTCAGATAAAAATCCTTACTATGATATATTCGTTCTTTATCAATGAAGGGTACATCTCCTGTCGCCATCAGGGGCTAGCCAAGATAGTGAGGTAAGGTTGTTCTAGTACAGTAGTAAATTAATCATTCTGACTACACTAACACGAGGCAACAATAACAACAACAATCATTTATTTAAACACGATTTGGTTTAAAGCAAATGATTTGCTTGCGAGGTCGTGTATCTAGCTAAGAGTTTAAGAAAAACGAAATATGTACTTGATTAATGATAATCATAAGCGTATTCATTCACATTAATAACACTTAAAATCCGTCACGTGCTTGCTTTGCGTTTGAATCGAGGTCGCATTAAAGTCTACTTGTTTAATAAAAACGTCTTTTCTAACTTTGGCATAGAATTGCTTAAAATTATCAGTATAGTACCTGGATGCACTGTTCCAAAGTACAGCACCCCGGTAGCTAATCGAGTTTTTTTTGCGGCGTCACGATTTTGTTAGCTATAAGGTGATACTTTGTGCCCTTGTATGTGGCTATGGTCGAGACATTCAACTTGTATTTTTTATATAGGATGCGTCAGTCAGTCATCTGATGCGGATGTATTTCGTGTAATTAGATAATCTGTATCCTTGCAAATTACAGCTACTGGTTCCAACAACTACAAGTAGAACCTGTGCTACGCCAGATACGAAAAACCACTAAAAACCCACCCTTTAGATGCGTCTTCAACTGCACCTCGCTCCATAGCCAATCTTCAGCCATCTTGACCTCACGATTGGTCAATAGTCTACTTATCTTGACCTCACGCTTGGTCAATAACCCACTTATCTTGACCTCATGCTTGGTTAATAACTTATGTTGACATCATGTTTTGCAGTCTGACGAGGATGAAGATAATTACGACGAAGTGCGCTACAGGATTGAGCAGTCGATAATAAAAGAACGTCTGACTCGCTTAGCGGCGTATGGATCCTCTGAGACCTCACCCCTGGGTGATGATGCTGCCACAGAAGAGCAAGGAGCAGCAAAGGGAAGCATCAGCTGTGAGGCTATTCACAAAAGATTCAACATCAATTCCTGCTACCTGTGCAAGAATGCCACTGCAAAAGACAAGAGAGATGAAAAGAAGAAAAGTAACTTGGATTCTGATTTGTGTATTCCAGTTCTTAGTGTTTTCAATACATTCTTTTTATGTAATGACAGATGAAACTCCTACCGTAAACTGTCGCTTATGGGGCCTTCCGCTTATAAGCCCCCTCCCCCGGCTATAGGCTCATCTACCTGTGGGCAAAATATTACTTCCGATTATAAGCCCCTACGGATATAAGCCCCCCTCTAAAATGAAATGAAATCGATCTATTATGATGTTTTAAAGCTAAAGTACTAACCAGAATAAAAACGTATTGCAATCAACACTACCGTAGCTTATTTTGAAACATTTTTTTTCGCTTAGAAGCCAGCCCGCCCCCCCCCCCCCCCCCCCCCCCACATATAAGCCCCTCCGTTTATAAGCCCATCCAAAACCCCTTACAAAGTTGTATACGCCCAGGGCTTATAAGCGACAGTTTACAGTACTGGGTTCACCCTCATGAGCGACCAGGTCTCCTGACGGTGCCCTCCCCTCCCTCTTACAAAACCCGTTTCTTATTGTCACCAAGCCTTTGTAATGAAATACTCCAGTAATCGTAAGCTACCAGTTAACTACCTTTGAAATTTACGAACAGATCTTTTTTGTGAAGCTATCCATCCATGAAAAAATTATCAAAAATTTGTTCTTTTCCTACTTAAATTTGAATACACCAAGAGATATTTTGGTCTCTCGCGGAACTATGGGACTTAAGAAATGTTTATAATATTGGTGAACGTAGATGTTCATTTCTCCGTTGTATAGCAGAAAGAACAGTATCACATGAAAGTACCTCTCCATAGCTTTCTTTTTTAATCTTCACACACAAATGGTTCATCCCCATAAAGTAAATTACTAGTCAAAAGCTTTTGTTTTGTTTGTTTGTTTGTTTGTTTGTTTTACTGTGCTCCTGAGAAAACAATTTTGATTGCCAGGGTAAAGGTGGTCTCTTTCGTAACTCGCACTGACGTAACGCAACGCTCCCCGTTCGGGGATCGTTGCGTGACCCCAGACGGGGAGCATTTCATGTCTCCAGCGTGAGCGGCTGCGGAGGAGACCAGGGTAAAGGTGGCCTCATTTTCTGATTGAGTCTTGTTTTTTACACTAATTTAGGACGCCAACGCAAGAGTCAGCCTGAAATTGAGGAGGAAATTGATATTGATTTCATGAGAGCAATTGAGCTGTCGTTACTACAACACAGCACACCAGCCAATCAGAGGAGCCGTCAATCAAGCTCATCTAGCAGCTCGGCAAGTTTAAACAGAGATCAGGCTCTAAGTGCGCAGACGCCGCAAGACTTGGCAGTCTTCTCCGTTGTCGACGGTGCCTCTCTTCAGAAAGCTATAGAGTTATCACTGCAAGATTCTACTGCAGGAGGTAGTGATTTTTTTTTTGTTCCAACGCACTTCTACTTTGAGTGGTAACTTCTTATTGAATTATCACATTCAGTCACGTTCAACTTGTTTAGCATCATCATTTGAATGGTCACACACTATGGTTTCATCCACAGACTTAAAAGTTAGAACCACATTAATTTTCTCAAGGTTAACGTAGATGTTGATTTCTACATTTTCAGAAGTGTCTTCTACTCCAGACGATGATCTTCAAAAAGCCATCAAACTATCACTGCAGGACAGTGGCCTTCCCTCGATGGGACATGATGGCAGTGGACACACAGACAGTTCATCGCAAAGTCATCAACCAAAACACCAACAGGACAGTGACAGTGACAGTGACTATGACTTCTGTATTTAGCTCAATTAAATTGAAGAATTTTAAACTGGGGAACATTTTTGTACAAAATAATACATAATTTAAAATAACAAATTTTATTGCAATGTAGGAAAGAACTAAGTTTCCCTCCAAGTTAAGCGTGCCATACTTGCACAATAATAAAAGTGTAATGCCTTATTAAAGGGGCTCCGTCACGGTATTTTTGAGTTATTTTGGTCACATACAAAATTACCTTTCAGTGGTAGGAAACCTGAAAATAACAGTTTAATAAGATAGAAAAACACCAAAGAGATAATGATAAACCATAAAGGAACAAGGATGGCTAAGGATGGAGAAGATTAACACGGATTACAAACGACGAATTTGAAAAATTGAGGCTAAACTTTTCAATATGCGCAAACCGTGACTGAGCCCCTTTAAGCGTGCCACATTTGCACTGTAATGAAAGTGTAGCGCCTTACTTAACATACAGTTAGTTCAGTTTTTTTGTGTGTGTGTTTGTGTAATGTTTTAGATGTACAATATGTACAGGTCCTTGTAAGCAAATATGTAAACAATTTGTAGATAGTAGGGTAGTATTAGAAATTAAGCCGGTCGTAAATTTGCATTTAAATGGCACACAAATTTAAAACTAACGATTATTAACAAAATGTATTTTGCACAGTGAATACTTAAGTCAATATGACTGTTAACTACGCGTGCGAAGCTTTGCGAATTCTTAGTTTGTATACAAAATCTGATTAGTTATTTCAGAGGGTGACATGTTGAGAGTTTTACATGAATAAAGTTAATTAACATTTATCTTTGTCATGTTTCTTTTTCATTGATGGGTGCAGTGTTGTACTCAAGTGGCGGTGACCTCATGGCTAGTGCGCTTAACTCCGGATCGAGCGGTCCTGGTTCGAGCCATTGTGTTGTGTTTTTGGGCAAGACACTTTACTCTGACAGTGCCACCCAGGTGTACAAATGGTACCGGCGAATTTCATGCTGGGGGTAAACCTGCAATGGACTAGCATCCTATCCAGGGAGGAGTAGAAACACTCATAGTCGCTTCATGCTACAGAAACCGGGATCAGCTCCGGCCTGATGGGCCACTTGGCTTGTATGCAGACTTTCAACTGGTTATAGTGCTCAGTTTTCAGTCATGGTCGATATGACTACGATGTCATACTCACTTGGCCAGATTTGGGTACAGTAAATACCTAATCGTACCTTTTTGGTACGCGTCGGTGGCATATCAGGCGAATTAAATTGGTTGAGCCATGGTTTGTATTTTGGCGAGACGTAGTAAAGCCAAAATACCTATGGCGAGACCAAACGAGCCTGGTATGCCACCAAAACGCACCAAAAGGTACGCTTGGGTATTCACTGTGCTCAAATCTGGCTAAGTGAGCAGGACATCGTAGCCATATCGGGTCAGGGACTCGATATCGCGGGATATCAGGATGATAGACACGGCTACTGATTGGCCAATTGCGAATTTGGGTATGGTAATAAACAATTATTGGATGAGGTTTTTGTGATATCCAGAATAATCAAGGTCGAGGTAGAGGTTATCAGCCGAAGGCTGAGGCTGATAATCCTTACCGATATCACAAAAACCGAATCTAATAATTGCTTTATGATAAATTGAACGGAAAAAAAATGGAAGTATGTTCTTGCTTCTTCACTGACGGCAAGCAGCACAAATCGCGGACTTGACATGATTACTCTTAGAAACTAGGGTATCTAAAAGATAATAATGCTGCGGCACATTCTATTGATAGTGACATATTTTACGCAGTGATTCATCTACAACTTCATGCATGATGACACATGGATGGCGAGGTGTGACAAGGGATCGTGACAAAAAAGCGCATAGTGATCTGACCCATGTTTGAACATAAAAAGATACACATCAATCTCCCCTTTACCAGATCGCGGAAATCGAAAGATGTGGAAGTTGTAGGAGCAGAAATCTAACTTATAAATTCTGTATTGATACGTATTAAATGTCTCAAGAATGTTGACAGACTGTGTCGAAGACGCGTCCATCGCGATGTGTGAAAATGCTAAAGCTTTAGCTTAAATTTATGTTTGGATGAAAAGAAATAGATCGCAGCATATATGAAATTAGCGTGTTCTACGGTTTTCGTGTGTTTTAATTATTCTGCAAGCTTTAGGAGCGACGATTTCTCTTCATTTAAGAATGCGGCCAAGTAGGCGAGACTGCTAAGAAATGACATACTAAGTTTAAAATCAAGATGTCACAATTAATCGTCCAGATTTACAAACTGTCACATACTGCATGCATTAAGAACAAAAGCAAGAGTTGTGAAAGCAGGCACAATCTCCTTCACATCGTTTAACAGGTAAATCAGAGCAAAACACAACCACTGGAATCCACGCGAAAAGGCGTCCTCCTGTAGTTCGTGGCGCAACGCACTCTGGTAAAAAGTGGCGCAGTGCACTCTGGTTAAATGCGATGCATTCTGGTAAAAAGTGATGAATTCGAGAATTTGGATCCCCTTTTATATATTCTTCTTAAATCCTGTTTATGTTGCTACTCGCTCGCTAAGCTCGCTCCGCAGCAATCATGCACCGCGGTCATACATAACATGATTACCCGTGACCTTGAGTGTCCTTGACACAATTATTGTATAATCTGCAGCTAGATGACGTCACAGGCGCTGATTTTGAAGATTCCCTGTACGCGTTCGGCCAATCAGAAAAGAGTGTTCAATGTATGATAATTATACTTATCGTCACGTCACGCAGTTAAGACTTCACAGTTCAGGGCAGAATTGCCTGCAGGTGTTTGTACTTCACTTACCGGGAAACAAGCTACAAATATGATATGTTTTGATGACAATGTTCCGCACTCGTGGATCTGTTTAGACGTTCGCCCACGGTGGTGGCTGGAGCAGCAGGCGACTGCACAGAGCTCGATGTTCAAAAATTAATACAGCGAGGGTCGACATGGTCCCCTGTTAATTTACATAGTTCAACCTTGGTTATTATTCTGATTATTTTCTACTGATTTCCCTGAAGTATATTAGCGTTTCAAAAGCAACCCAGATACGCTTCTTAAAGTGTCTTGCTTTTTTTTTACATTAATATACGGTCTGTCTCCGTCTTTGATTCTGACTTCTGTTCCAGGGCGATTTTTGTGATCACTTGTGATTCGACAAACTCACATACAAGAAACAGTTATAGAAACAATAGTTATAGAATCCTTGAAACGTCGGCAGACCAAATACATGATCTTTATTTTTGGACATGACTAATCCACTTCTTCCGCTTTCACTTTCCATGGGGTTGTTCCCTTCAGCCACTTTCAGTTTCGACACCTCCCAGTTTTATTTCAGTGCCATTCACTAGCAGATTTCTTGTATCGTGGAGTGTCTACAATTTTTGCACCACTTGATTCAAGGTATAGTATATAGAAATTATCGTCTTTTAGCCGAGAGTATCTTAATTACGAAATTAGAGAGTGATCTTAGTCGATTGCCTTTTGAACGAGGCGTTACTCGCTTGAATCGTGAACAGAAGCGAACGCGCAACTCAACAGCGGTTGGACTTTCAATTCTGCTAAGTTTCGAGTTCATCTTTCAGTTTAATGCACTTGAGATGTGTGTAACTTCGTCTCTGGCAACTTGCTATATTAAGGCCGGTTACAGAGAGCGATGTTTTACTCAATTACACCGTCGAATTCGAAAACGTGCTACTCGATTCAGAATTAAATAGTCGACCATTTTGAGGGTGTCTACAAAACGAAGATCGAAGACCGAAGACCGAAGACCGAAAAACGAAGAGCTCATATAATTTTAGGCCTTTCAAACTCAAGGCAGTTATAATCATCGATAATCAGGCTTAAGTACTTTATCGGACGCTATCACACGCGAAACCGACGCGGTCTTCGTTTTGTAGTTTAGGCCGGGTCAAACTACAAAACGAAGACCCTCGCTCAAACGCTCTTTAAGACGCCAAAAGACGCGAAACCGACTGGGTCTTCGTTTTGTAGTTTAGGCCGGGTCAAACTACAAAACGAAGACCCTCGCTCAAACGCTCTTTAAGACCCCAAAACTCTTTTCCAAATTTCGATCTCACACGATCAGGCGTTTTCTGTTAGGGGTGGACCATTAGATTTTTGATGGGGGGGGGGGGGTGTGCAAATCCCAAAAAAATATCGATCATATGCTTCTAGTCTAAATAAAATATCATGCACATTTGTTAAGACGGAAAAAAATATCGAGCAGCCGTAATCAGGGCGCGGGAAAGGATCTTTGCGTGACGCGTGACGGCCCAAAAGTGGCTTTGAGTCACCTTAGTTACCATTGGAAGGAAAAAATGCCTGGTACATGTCAGGGATATATATTTTTGACGACTCGTTTGTCGCCTCCTTATAAGGTACCTTTCAATTGCGATGTCATCAGATAAAGCTATGTTCTTTTTTGGCGAGGTAGCCTGGCTATTGGCGCGGTAATTTATTCACATCAGCCCTGACATGTACCAGGCATTTTTTCCTTCCAATGGTAACTAAGGTGACTCAAAGCCACTTTTGGGCCGTCACGCGTCACGCAAAGATCCTTTCCCGCGCCCTGATTACGGCTGCTCGATATTTTTTTCCATCTTAACAAATGTGCATGATATTTTATTTAAACTAGAAGCATATAATCGATATTTTTTTGGGATTTGCACAACCCCCCCCCCCCCCCCATCAAAAATCTAATGGTCCACCCCTAACAGAAAACGCCTGATCGTGTGAGATCGAAATTTGGAAAAGAGTTTTGGGGTCTTAAAGAGCGTTTGAGCGAGGGTCTTCGTTTTGTAGTTTGACCCGGCCTAAACTACAAAACGAAGACCCAGTCGGTTTCGCGTCTTTTGGCGTCTTAAAGAGCGTTTGAGCGAGGGTCTTCGTTTTGTAGTTTGACCCGGCCTAAACTACAAAACGAAGACCCCGTCGGTTTCGCGTCTTTTGGCGTCTTAAAGAGCTTTTGAGCGAGGGTCTTCGTTTTGTAGTTTGACCCGGCCTAAACTACAAAACGAAGACCCCGTCGGTTTCGCGTCTTTTGGCGTCTTAAAGAGCGTTTGAGCGAGGGTCTTCGTTTTGTAGTTTGACCCGGCCTAAACTACAAAACGAAGACCCCGTCGGTTTCGCGTCTTTTGGCGTCTTAAAGAGCGTTTGAGCGAGGGTCTTCGTTTTGTAGTTTGACCCGGCCTAAACTACAAAACGAAGACCCCGTCGGTTTCGCGTGTGATAGCGTCCGATAAAGTACTTAAGCCTGATTATCGATGATTATAACTGCCTTGAGTTTGAAAGGCCTAAAATTATATGAGCTCTTCGTTTTTCGGTCTTCGGTCTTCGGTCTTCGGTCTTCGATCTTCGGTCTTCGATCTTCGTTTTGTAGACACCCCCATTTTGACCCTCGTTCTGTCACTTCAGTAAAAAAATCCAGACCGTATACTCATTTCTAAAAAATAATGGCTCTTAAAAAGTGATAATAGAAATTAAGTCACCCATAAAGAGCTAGTAACATTACTATTTGTAATTTGACTGATAAATTTTGCAGACTTCTTCCTTCATTTTGTCCTCTGGCTATCAGACTTCTCAATCGCTTATAGAGAAAGATGGTTCTGGTGCAGTTCCAAGATGAGGAGCTAAACTTTGTCAAATTTGCTCACATTGTATCGGGTGAATTTCCCAAGGCCTTACGCGAAGCTTTCGTATCGAAGTGGGACAAAACGTATGGCAATCTACCTGGCTATCAACTCTGGGATAATTCGCTTGCCGTGAGAAATTTGTTTCAGGGCACCGAGAGAGGAAAAACTAAAGTTCCCACACACCTCTCCTACGACGAATGGGACTGCACTGCCTTATTCCAAGCAACGATCTACGCGCGGTCCTTCGCTCTCAACAGGAAAAGTCGGCATTACAAGACGCTGAGTGATTTATATGTCAGCCCTTGTAAGCCTTCTCCTGGGAGCTTCCATAGATCTGTAAAGAGCCCAACTGGAAACAGCGACGAAACGTTTGCACTGGCAATCGACCAGTTACGCCTTTTGAGAAATGCGCTCTGTCACTCGAGCAGCTCAGAGCTTCACAAAGTAACATTTGATTTGTATTTGCAACTTGCTAAAGACGCCTTCGACGCGCTTGGAGTCACCGCGGTCGCTATTGATGCCATTGGAAATTTGTCTGAATCAGACTTTCCGATAGAGAAAGCAAACAGATTGAAACAAGATATCATCAATGAGCTTCAGGCACAAAACAAGTTTCTCACCGATACAGTCGCCAGCAAAGAAGACATTGCTGCCCTACACAGAAGAATAGTCGCAATTTCGCAGCAACAGCGCCATGACCTCATATGCAGACCTCTGTCTGCTTTTTCTTTTTTTTTTTTTTTGGTAAGGGAGTCCCTTTTATAGTACACGGTGTGCAACCATTAAGTAATATTTGCCCATGGGTGTACGCTGCTGACGTGTATGCAAATTGTCATAACAAGTTTTAGTACAATATTTAGAAGATTTGTTTGTTTAAGTTCAAGCACGCTTTTAGTA
>NW_028301542.1:3440000-3585000 GCF_042242905.1 Orbicella faveolata | reverse complement strand
AATTGTAGGGGATCCATTTGGGCCCAGACTGTAGCTTCGTTGTACCTGAAACGTAGTGGACGTTTTCTGCCCAAGTAGCTGAGGGGCTATTTTCCTGAGGGTTTCTGTGCCCGTTTACGTTTCACCTAATTACGATTTTCTTTGTTCTTGTTATAATTACATTTTCGACTTTTTTAAGGGACATATTCGTACGTGGTTTGTTGTTATTTTGTCTGAGCCCATAGGCTTATACTCAAGTCTGATGTTAAACAAAACAGAAGGGAAATAGGGTTAGAGGAAAAAGAAAAGGAATGTTATTTTTGTTCGTTAGTAATTAACGTAAGCCATAAAACAGCCAGAAAATCTTCAATTAAGAGTAACTATGCGTGATCATTCGAGACAGTGTCGGGTCGGCAATAGAACAATCTGATTGGTCGATTTTAGTTATTGGCCCTCTGAACTATTAATCGATATTAAACTTAGTCGTGTAAAGAAAAATATATGTATATACTGCACACGAAACGTTCAAAACATGCAACTGTTTGGTTGACCCTTGTGACTGCCTCCTAATACGGCTGATGGCCATTTTTAAAGATCAGACAGGAAAAAAAGAGCTTGGTCAGTAAGCTTTTTCGTTTTCCCAAATACTTTCATTTCTATAAACTCTTGGTCTCCGGCCATCGTATTTTTAGTTTTACGCAGAGGTTAATTACACAGATCCTCCATATACAGCTACATTTTTTTAGGTGTGCGGACAAATCTTAAACTAGCAAGTGATGAAGTTGGTACAAAACGTGGACCCCTCACTCTGTACCCCTACTGGACCCCCTTTTGAACCCCATCTGGACCCCTTCTGGACCCCTATCTGGATCCCCTTTTGGATCCCCTTCTGGACCCCCATCTGGACCCCCTATTTTTTTTTTTATCTGGACCCCTTTTACTCACACAACTCTCGGACTAGGGTTAGAGGAAAAAGAAAAGGAATGTTATTTTTGTTCGTTAGTAATTAACGTAAGCCATAAAACAGCCAGAAAATCTTCAATTAAGAGTAACTATGCGTGATCATTCGAGACAGTGTCGGGTCGGCAATAGAACAATCTGATTGGTCGATTTTAGTTATTGGCCCTCTGAACTATTATTGGCCCTCTGAACTATTAATCTGGCCCTCTGAACTATTACTCTGAACTATTAATTACACAGATCCTCCATATACAGCTACATTTTTTTAGGTGTGCGGAAAAATCTTAAACTAGCAAGTGATGAAGTTGGTACAAAACGTGGACCCCTCACTCTGTACCCCTACTGGACCCCCTTTTGAACCCCATCTGGACCCCTTCTGGACCCCTATCTGGATCCCCTTTTGGACCTCCATCTGGACCCCCTATTTTTTTTTTATCTGGACCCCTTTTACTCACACAACTCTCGGACTTTTTCGTTTCTCGCATGATTCCTTGTTAGAAACGTTCAGAAGGTTTCGCTTTGGTGCGCGGGGCCCTTCTACAGACCCAGTTTTAAGCTCTCATAGCGTTTTGATTAAATTTGCATTTGACGAGGGCCAATCGGTGACCCTCTTCAAGCAAAAAGCAAAATTAATTCATTCAACTACAGCACGTTTTGCTGCGCGCGAGGTATGAAGTGTAAGGGGTTGCCTATTTCATGGCTAAGGAAAGCGTTTGTGATGGACGTAGGTCAGAATGTTTGAGGAATTCACAAGCTACGGAAGATCAAAAAGTCCCTCTCGCCTTGTTTGGAAAATGCTGTTTATAAGAGGCAAGTTCGAGGTGAGTTGTTTTAGCATACGAATGGCCTTCAAACTCAGAAACGAAACGTTTGATTTGTTAGCTTGTGGATGGTCTCCTTTCTCATACTGGACCTGAAATGTGACCTCATATACGCTGAGTTGTTTGTGGTTAGTTCTTTTAATTTTGAGGCTGGGAAACGTTCTTTGAATTGGTGTAGAGCTACTGTGAAAGAAAAGATGGCGGCTGTACATTTTACCACAATACCTTGGGAACTTACCACTGCTGCCAATAAGAGCCGCATTAGAATGCTGTATTCTGCAAAATTCGTCCTTGTACTAAAAACGTTGTGCATCCTAGATTTGAAGTTTTTTAGAACCTTTTTATGCACACCAATTGCACAAGTTAATGTAACCACCACCACCCCCCCCCCTGACCTGGCTTAGCCCCTTCAAACCCCAGTTTAGCCCCCCCCCCCCCCCCCCTCCAAGCCTACCACAATTGACCACAGCCCAAACATAAAATGCACATGTAAGCATCTGGAGGGTTTTGGAGAAAAGGAGACTGGCTGGAGCCAAAAGATATGTTTCCTAGGGAAGCTGTGAAATGAGAAATAATTCCATTGCTACTGTAACAAATGAACCATACATTTATAGCTGCTAAAAGTCAGAATTTCATGTAGGAAACCCAAAGCCACATAATATTTCAGTGAAGGTGTTATTTCTGTTTACCATTTGACACAGTCTTATGACATAAATGGCAAATAGTACTTTTTAAATATTCTGAATTTTGAAAGGCAAAAATTTCAGAAGCTACTATGCAGCTGCAATCCATTCCAATTTTTGTAATGTTATTTCATTTTCCCTCTTCTCTTGGATTTCCAATATCACCAGCAAGAATGCAGTAGATTTATAAAAATACAATCTCCTTCTTTCAACAGTGTGGATGATTCATGGTGATGGAACAAATCGCCAAGGATTGGGAAAAAAGCCTCCTTAAGTTGTGTTTTATTGCAACAGGTGAATACAGTTTCTTCTCTAGTATTCCATACCTCGAATACTGATAGTCTCCTTTGCAGTGGTCAGTGGTGTCGTCACGAAATGCTTCTCTCTGGGGAGGAGGGAGAAGTGTTGTGTGACAACCCAAATAACACTTACAAAGGAGACTTTATATCAGCTTGTGAATGAATAACAACAGTTCCAGTATGTTTTACCTTAAGGAACCATTACCTCTTAATATGGTGGGTATATTATATGGCCAACCTGACTCTAACTTAATGCAAATGAATATATGAAAGATCAATTATATTTGAGCTGCAGCAAAAGATATGAAGACATCAATGATCAGTGACCTGTATATACATTTGCATTCTTTATACATTTGCATTCTTCACCATCTATTATGAACTCACAGTGTGACCAGCTCCCAGTTGGCTTGATAGCTCAGTTGGTAGAGCACCACAGTAGTATCACAGAGGTCATGGGTTCAAATCCTATTCAAGTTTGAATTTTTTTTTTTTCAGGCTTAAATTTCACAGCTGCTTAAGTTGTGGGTATAACTGCGATGATCATTGACTTCTTCACTCTAACTTAAGTTGGTCATATTCCAACTTGGGCTTTGGGTTGGGATAAGCCAGGGGGGATAATAGGCTTTTGGTACCTAGATGACCTTTTACTCCACATGATACAGATGCTACATATGAAGCTCTCACCATCATTTTTCAGCACTAAGCAAAGATTTTTCTTTAAAATATGTTATTGATGTTTGTTTTACTAATGTAACATTGCTATAATCAGTCAGTCAGCTGGTCCTTATCATGTTTTGCGTGTCATAAGTTTTAAGTAGATGTCATGGCTTCATAAGTTTTCTTGTTTATTCATAGGTTTCATGGTTTCTTAAAGGTTAGTCTCAGAGTTTTCCTTGTTCAAAGGTTCCGTAATAATATTTTCTTATGTTTTGCAGTTCATCTCTGGAGAAGCGAACTGGTTCGATTCTTCCCCCCAGGAATGTAGTAATGCAGTGGATACCCTATGGGAAGTGGGTGGTAGAGAAACTGAAACATGCAAAGGATTGTCGAAAGAGGAGGTAACAAAATTGTAAACATAATTTATTATTTAAGTTATGTTAATGGGAATCTATAGAATTTGTCTATATTATTCTACCACAGTCAATTGTAACTTGTTGATATTGGCATGTTGTCTGAGCGGTGTGCTGTTTCAGAAAATATCCATACCTCCCCGACAGAAGGAATTGGAATTTCCTGGGAAACGGGACGGGGGTTCTGCAAAACTGAATAAATTAAAGAAATGTATGAAGCTTTATAATTGGAACTTTCCAAGGAGGTGGGGTTCTTAGAAAAATTTCCTTCTGTGATGGAGGGATGGGTATTTTCTGGAACTACACAATGCTAGTGCTATTAAATCGATGACCAGTGGCAGATCCAGACCTCTAGTTAGGGAGGGGGGGGGTTGTTTTGCTTGCCCTGGGTCCCCAGGCCCCTCCCCTAGATCCATCACTGGTGACCAATACCATTGAGCACACATGCGACAAGAGATCATTCATGGAAAATTTATTGAGTATCTTACCTGTAACTGTTCTGGATTGACACCAAGCCATGAATGACAGTTTGAACAATGGTTACTATTTTAACTTTTTATTTTATGTTTTTAGTTCGGTTTTTACCTAGTGTACTTAGCAGCAATCATTTGGGGTCATCTCATTATTAAGAGGGTCCTCAAATGAATGTCGTGTGACGGCCCCAAACAACGGCTGCCAACAGCTGACTAGTTTTTGCCTTGATTAATAAAAATTTCTCTTTGGACATGTTCTCAACTAACTATTCAGAGCTGGCAACCATTTTTAAATATAAAGGAGTCAAATGGCTCCTGGGAAAAAAGTTCATTTCCTGCCCTGTCTCACCATCATTCGTCAGTGCTAAGCAAAGACTTTTCTTTTAAGTACAATTTATAATATGTTTTTATCTGCAACAATGCCAACTATAAAGTTAGCTGGCAGCCAGAAATTTCAGACCTTGACTCTATTCATTTCCACAGTGTAATACTATCATCCCTAAAAACAAGACAGAGAGGATTGATATATATTGATTGCTTGCATCAAAATGAAAGAGGTTTTATTTTGGACATTTACTTTGACACTTTTTTTCTCATTTCAGACAAATTGCTGAAGCATAGCAAAGTAAATTTGTGCCTACAAAACATGATTTGTGAAAATGAAAGTTTTACCTCACACACAAGGTTGACCACACTGTCAAATACACCAACAAGAAAACAATTCAAATTCTATCAATCTGTTGCATATCTCAAGCAGTGTCTGAACTAGAACTCAATCCATAAACAGAACTAAGAGCTTTGGAGCTACTTAAAAGTTTTTTATCTTGTACTGCAAAAATTTCAGACTCTTAAAATTTTTGATGATTTTGCTCTAGAAACATTTTTTGTCTGAAATTGAAATCTGCCAGAAATCTTTGGCAAGTAATTTACATGTATCTTGCTTCTTCCAACAGTTTCTAGATGACTGATTTCATTAACAGTAGAACAGCAAACCAACAAAAAGATTGGAAAGGGCCTTATCTTTATCATATAGCAAATGGTGAGTGTTAAACGTGTGCGAGTTTCAGTCTTTTTTAGTGAAAGGTATATCTTCTAGTAAGGCCCTGTCTATGTACCATAAACTGTCACTTATAATCCCTGGTCTCATACAACTTGGTAAGGGGCCTTGGATGGGCTTGTAAATGGAGGGACTTATATCGTGGGAGAGGCTTATTAAGTGGAATAAAAATCTGTTTCCAATTGGGCTACACTAGTGTTGACTGGAATATGTTTTTCATATGCACTAGTTTTTAATTTAGCTTTTAAACATCGTAATAGATTAATTTCATTTCATTTGAAACTTGAGGAGGGCTTATATTTGAAGGGAGGGCTTATAAGAGGCAGTTTATGGTATATGATTAAACGCTTCCTGGGTGCTCTAAAAGTCCTATCTTCTTTCAAATTCTCCTGGGAGACTATTTTTTCTTATTGAGGGACCAAGAACCTGTGATTGGAGGACCAATCTTTGTTCCTTAATGGAAAAGTTTAAAACCATTTTGGTTTATAAATAATGACGACATTCCACTGTTTGCTTAACATCATTATCAAGTCAGCTGAGTGAATAAAATGGGTTTGAATTTAAATATAAACTAGGAATTCCTAAGAGAGACAAATTCAAAGAAAACAATTTGGTTTAAATGTGAACATCAATGTTGGCGTTCAAAACCTGCATTTGGCTTTTGACTGAATTAGGTGATTGCTGATCTTTAAATCCGGCATTTACACCAACACATGCTTCAACGAACACAAATACTCCTCAATCGGCACATAGAGGAGCATGGACTAACAAAGTCTGCCTTAGATGACAATCAATTTTATATTTTGAAGAAATGCAGATCGAAGTTTGATTGTTTTGTTTTTGAGTTGCTATTTGACATTAAGGAACTGAACCCTGTGTTAAATACACAGACTCAATTCATGCTAAACTTTTTATTGAATAGTAAGTTTTGTTGTATCATATACTTGTACATTTTTTAGCATTTTTTAACCATTGTTTTCTTTACATTCGTCTCTCTTAGGAATTCTTAGTTCATATTTAAATTTGAACCCATTTTATTCACTCAGTTGCCTTGATAATAATGTTAAGTGAATGTCAAAAATTCATAAATATTTTTAAACCAAAATGGTTTTAAAACTTTCCAGCTTATTGCAATGTTTTATTGTGAAATTATTAAGCAAATTTCTTCTTCTATGAATTAATTATGATGGTTAATTCTGATGGTTTTCACTAATGTGCCTATAGTAGGCTTCTCTCGAAAAATGTGAAGTAGATTGAGAAAGTTTTAACATCAAAACATTGTTGTAATTTCTCTACGAAACCGTTCACGAAATGCTATGTACGGGTGTTGCATTATATATTTTGGGATCTCAAACATTATCTTCAGAAAATGCTTTATGACTTACTTTATTTGTGATTTTTTCTTCTAGGTTCAAAGACAGATCAGAAAGCTACATGGAGTCACCAAGAGCGAAGCAAAGCAAAGCAGATTGTAATAAAATGAATTTTGACAGGAAAATGTCCGGGATAAATGCTGTGCTTTTGAGTGGCCGAGGAGAAAGTCGACAAAATTGTCTTGGATTAGAAATTCGCGCTTTAAAATCAACGAGAAAGTCTTTTGACACTAATTCTGTATTGGATTAAAACATTTGGGAAAAAATT
Source organism: Orbicella faveolata (assembly GCF_042242905.1). Classification (NCBI taxonomy): domain Eukaryota; kingdom Metazoa; phylum Cnidaria; class Anthozoa; order Scleractinia; family Merulinidae; genus Orbicella; species Orbicella faveolata. Next base: position 3,578,014 of record NW_028301542.1, on the reverse strand, counting down.
CGGAAAAAAACTAAGTCTTTTGGCGGGAAAAATATTTCTTGGTAAAAGATATTGTGCTTTTAAAAGAGACCAAAAAAAAGTCGAAGAAAAACTAAGTCTTTTGGTGGGAAAAATATTTCTTGATTCACGATATTGCGCTTTTAAAAGAGACCAAAAAAAAGTCGAAAAAAAACTAAGTCTTTTGGCGGGAAAATTGTCCTTAGAATAAAAGTCTGCCCTTTTGAATGGTGTCTGGTTTTGAGTCAAAAATATACTAAGTCTTTTGGCGGAAAAATCTTGCACTGTGCAACAGATTTCTCTCATCAAAAGTCAAAGTATAGGTTTGATTTCTAGCTAGACTCTGTTCAAAAGTGTAGAATTTTTTTCTTTTTGGCAACCCTACATAGTCAAAAAATAGTAAAAGAGATAGCCTACATTTCGACTAGTTTCCAGGCCCCTTTTAAAAGCGCAATATTTTTTATTTCTTTTGTAAAATGAAAGACAAAAGAGAGATAAAAACAAACAATAGTTGTATTGTAATGAATAAATATTTTATTGTTTTCAACCATTAATGTAATTTACAAGTTTTATTAAGGTAAACTTGTTTACAACATACTATTAAAAGAGTTGAAAAAAATTATTTGTAGAAATTGCTTAATCAAAGAAACACTAAGTCTGAAACGTCTAAGATTATTACAAAGATCACCACTAATAAAAAATAATTCTGGCAAAAACTAATCGCGAGATGTCTAGTTATAAGAAATACAGTGAGCGAAACAAACACTAAAGACTAATGAAAAAAATTATCCTATTTTTACGAAGGAGTGTTATACTGAGCGTGTCAAAGTTATTGGTAAACATTAAAATAAATTCAAACTGGTTCATTGCTTTGTACATCAGTTTCAAGCAATTTGTTCTGGATTTTTGAAAATGAATTTTCCGTCAACTTACTTGATAGCTCCTTTGCAAAAAAATATTTGCTAAAAATTCTAAAAGCATTGGATTCAAAAATTAAATGCGGATCCATATTGTAAATTGAAACCACGCGAAATACACAATTCATACGCTACATATGTAGGTTTTGTTTTCAAAATTGCCTGTTAAATTTTTTGTGTATTTGTTTAGTACATGCCCAATTTACCGTAAATCAATGCAAACAGTAAAATCTGGGGACGAGACAATTCCAATTGACTTCGCGGTAAACAAGCGTTGAATTGCATGAGCAGCCAAAAAAAAATTTCAGGTTATAAATCGAAACTTCACGGAATATTTCATATATACGCTAACAATTTTGTTTTCAAACTTTGCTGTTAAAAAGGTTTTCTGTATAGTTTATTTAGTGCGTGTCAAATTTGACTGTAATCAACGGCATAATCTGGCGAGATTCAAGACAATTTTTACTGAATGTGCGACACGACACAATTTTGAATTTTTAATTTTATGTGCTAAAAGATTTGAGTGTAGCTTAGAGCATCTTGAATTTAACTGCATGCAAATTCCAAGATTGAAGACAATTTCAGCTAACTGCGATAAACAAGCAATTGTTTTAGTCTGTGGTTTCAATAACATGGATCCGCATTTATTGAATCCTTTCAGTCTCGAGGTCAAGGTTTAAATTCTCTATACCTATACGTTTCTCTTAGCATTAGTTGTGAGAATTTGGCTACCAATCAAGACTAAAATAAGACAGATTTTCTCGTGACTTTTCTGCTTGACACTGTTCTGATTTTGGTGAGGAAAAATAGACTCTAGACCTCACGGTTTCGAACGATGTAAGTATCTAAAGTATTGTCCTTTACCGAACAAAGTATTACCATCAGAAACCACACAAGCATGATCCAGAATCTTCTTCATGTCAGCGGGCATCAGGTGTCCATGAGAATCCAGGACATTCAAGCCATGAAAATCCCCCCATGGGAGTCCACCAGAAACCGCAGCAAGGCGTTACTAAGGAAATATAAGCAAAAGGAAAGGTCAACACTTCTGTAACTTAACGCTTGTTCCACTGGAAAAATTGTAAATATGCACATAAAGGTTTGAACTCAAAATTTAATTCAACTACAGAAAGAAATCGACAGTGATTTATTGTAAATGTACTTTTTGTGGCAAAACAGTTTGCATTTGTTTGCATTGCGATAGAATGTATTCACAATAATAATTTCATGTTATAAAGCAAATTAGCTATGCAATCCTACAACAAACACACCAGAAGAATTTAAAAAATCATCGACCCTTCACCACATTTAAAAGAGCAACGGACAACTGTTAGACATATGGTCCTTTATATACTCCACTGGACTGCCAACAACCAAGTCGTATATTTTTCGCTTTTTTTGCTGTAAAATAGTTAAATTTGAGCGTCTCATTTATTTCAATATTGTAATCTGTTTACCTCGCAGAAATCACGTTGCTATTAAATAATTTGCATTATAATAAAAACTAACACGACGGCCGTGTCGAGTGCGGCCTTTTGGAGGTCGTTCAAGGTCACCAAACTCCAGAGGGATGAATGAAAAGACATTTTGCGTCAGCGAAACTATTTGCTAAATTCGTCAATACTATGATATAACGAGAAATAAAATTCAGGTCGATAATTTTGTTATATACCGTATTTATCTGTCCTTGACAAATTTGTTATCTCAAACAAGTCTTCTTACGGAGAAACGTTCCCACAAGGATCCTTTGCTTAGAATTGACGATGAAAATCTCAGTTATGTCTTTAATTCTGCCAAAAAAGGTTTCCAAAAGCCCGTAATTCAATCTCGACAAAAAATATCCTTTCATGATCAGAGCAAAAACAATTTTTGAATCTCTGTTGGTCTTAGCAAATATCCGGTTGCTTGAAGCTCGCGTCTTTCTTCCATTTTAAAAAGTGGGCGCGGTCAACAAAGATTATTTCAGTATGGCCAAACGAAATTTACTGCATAAAAGTTCACGGCGACTCAAAGGAGGTTGCGGCAATTTCATCTAAGGACGATTTAGAGCATTTTTTCGGAAATTTTAATAGCTGACCACAGCAGTACCAACCTACAAGTGATCAAGAAAACAAAGTAAGTAATGGCATCAAGGTTTTTTTTCGCTGCGCTTGTTCGTAAAATTTTTTTTTTAACACTTGAAAATAAAATTCCTAACTTTATGTGTCATTGAAGCGGATGGGTGGTGACAGATTTCAAGCAAAAATCTTCAACTTGGGCATATTGACTTGATGTACTACAAAATTCTCAGAACTCACACTAAAAGAAAGGTAGCGCAGTTCGTAAGGAGAATATACATTTTGAGCTTTTGACTGAAAGAGGCGACTGAAAGTTCAAGTTACCTGAAGTAATCGTGTCATGGATCATACCCCTGGGATCTCCGTCCGTTTCATCGCAGTCACGTCTCAGTCCTAGAAAAGGACAAAATTAAATTAGTTACACGTGAAATTTGCGGCTGGTTTCAGGATACCGAAGCAGGCCTTCTCTAATAAATCTCGCCTCACTGATGGCGTGAAACAAGTCAAAACATTGAGAAATGAGCGAGTTCAAAATCCACTTTGGAGAACAAGAACTCAATTGCAATTGTCTCAGTCCCTTGAAAGTTTTATATCATGAAATATCACTACCGGTCGAATGAATTCACAGATAGCAAGAAGTTCTAAGTGTCGACGTTCGTTACTGAGTGGACAAGGTTTAACTTATATTTGAAGAGTGCCATTTTTTCGAAATGTTTACCAACTACTCGGAGAGAGCTTGTTCGAAGAAAGAAGAAAAGTCCCGGTTACTTCTACAAAAATATATTGGTTTTGTGTACAGTTCTTACCTTGGCAAGACGTAAGAACCATCATGTTCGAAGCACGTCCTTGCAAGGTTTGCTTGTAGTAAATTCTTGTTGCAGGTGTTGACGTTTTGGAATGGCCCGAAACAAAAGAACAGTCCAAAGTGAAAGCTTGGTACTTGTTGCAAGTTCAATTTCGGCTAGTTGAATTCTTGGACAAGACAGTAGATGTGCGACCAAGAAACGCCACGCTGTAAATGTTTCAGCGATGTATAATTAGCAATTTAAATCTGCACACAATTTTTCGACCATGCACCGCACGACTGATTAAATGCAATCATTTGATTGGTTCTTCTTCTCATTAATAAGTGCGCGATATTTAAAAAACAACAGGAATAAAAAACAACAGCCTCCATCTAGAGCGAAAATATGCTCGGATATTTGTCCGTGGACATTATCTGTTCCGAGAAGCGACTGAACAGTTTTCCGAGAGTGAAACTCGAGGAAAACTCGGAGCCTCGAGGAACAGATAATGTCCAAGGACAAATATCCGAGCATATTTTTCAAAGTCAAACGGAGGCTATTGTGTTTATTTTCCTTCAAATATTTTCCGCAAAACGCGAGATTTTGGACATGTTTGATCAAAATGGATTCAGGTTAAGCAAGTTAGTTCGTAAGATGCAGCTATGACATTGCCACTGGTGGGAAATATGATAAAAAAGTTCTGAACAAAAATTGAATGTCAAGGCATGCCAATTATTTCTAGTGTACTAAATAATAACCAGGGGTTGACACATTATGCCGGAATAATTTTGAGCGTAGAAGTAAAGGTCGAACGTCGACCCTTATGCCAGCATAATAATAGTGCCATTTTGCCACAAAACAATTATTTTTTATTCGTACAGTAAAAATCGTAAAATGGGGTAAAATACAAGCCATTTTAAAATTCTACGATGCAGTTATCGTTTCTATTAACATTAACACATTTGACTTGTTGCCAGTGTTCTTGTCTCAGTTTGATTATTTATAAGTTTTTTTCCACTTTTGACTGACTTAAAAAGATATCGTTTGTTTCTCGGGAGAGGGCTAAAACAAGGGCCGGGAAAAATTCGTCAGTAAGAGCATAATAGCCCTCCATTGGAGGCAGAGCCTAAAAGCATGATATTTGATTTTTGATTCTAAAGTCTTAGGCCAATGGAACAGAACAAAAAGTACTTCGACTAATCGGGAAGTGCTGTAAAACGGCTAAAGAGTTTGAAATTGTCACATGTTTTTGTAGGCCTGGTAGTATTGTGTGACAAGAACACGTACTAAAGAAATTTGCATCTTGAGACAGGCAATATCACCCAGGTCAACAGACAGAAACTGAGATTAATTTATCCTGCACGCTTCGACAGATTAGAGTCTAAGGAGCTGAGGAAAATGGTATTTAACTCAAAAAAGCCTCTGAAATTTTCCAAGTTTCTGAAGTCGAGATGGTTGACAGATGTGACAGATCACATGATAAAGAAACCTAACATAGTCGTGAATATCTCCAACAAAGACGCCATTATTTCGGGTCCGGAGCCTCGCAAAGTCTTACCTCCGCGCAAGTCGACCATTTTACAAGGTAATAACACTGATATTTTACACTAGGTTGTATGGTCGTTGGGAGTTTAATTTATTGGTTTACCGTTAATTCAGGTGATATAGACGATATGAATGTTCGAGGTTTAAGACATGGTGAAGATTTCGTTTTATATCGGTCACAGTATATGGTTATAGTTTGTAATCGTTATAACTTTATGAATATGCAAGAAACATTTCTCAGTTTTCTATCAAATAAAGTTCGTTTGGCTTCCTTCAAAATGTTCAAAGCTTGGCTTCCTTCCTCAAGTATTAAAGAAATTATGACATTTCTGGTAAAGCTAACAAGCTCCTTGATATAAACGGTAGCTTTAGTGTGCAGTGACACTCGCAAAAATTAGTCGCTGAACGTTTACTCACCTGAACAAAATTCGTCCTTGCTTAGTCGTTTCTGGTCCAAAAAGCCCGCCGAAACCATCAAATTATAGCTGAAATGTTCGTATTTCCGTCGGGTTGTTTCGGTGGAGGAGGAATTACAATTCTCAACGAAAATAACCGATTCACTTTTTTTTTTGGAGTACAAATAAATGGTTGTTGTTGTTGTTGTTGCCGGAAACTGGGCAACGCACTGTGTCGCATAACTACAAACTAAGTTTTTGGAGGAAAAGATTTAGGTGGAAAAGATTTAGGTGGAAGACGGCAAGAACAGAAGTGCTTTTTGATTTGATTAACTTAAAGTATTAAACTGCTTCGATATACCTCTAAATTAAATGTGGGCTATTTGTTGTGTCTCCAGCAATCCATGCTAGTCACGACATCTGATTTTGCGAGTTTTGTCGCTTTGCGACCAAAGAAAAGGACTTTCTTTGTGTGAATATGGAACAAGAAAATATACCTAATATGATTCCTTTTTTTTTTACAGAGGCATATTTCATACTTAAAATGCGTGAAAGGGGGAGGCAAAGATCATAAAAAGTGGTTGATCTGCGACAACTGAATTGTAACATTTCTTGTCGCTTTCGTGTCACACATTACAGGCGTGAGCATTATTAGTGCCGAGTCCCTTATCCTCATCAAAGTCCCGGAGGAAACCAACATCGGTGGCATGGTGCTAGAAGATGGCTGGTGCCAGCTGACAGCACAAGACCCGACTTACCCGAAGGATGTCCCGTTGTACAAATCCCCTCAGTTTGATGTTGGCTCGGTTGAATTCGATCCTTATCTAGTGACCGGATCAAAAGGAGGCGCTGTTAAGAAGTACAACATCAAAGTCAATGTGTGGTTTTGTCCAGCGAAAACCAACTGTGGCATCCATAACCACCACACGGTCCCAGAAATGCTTGAGGTACACACACAGATTTATGGAACGGGAAGAATGCAGAAGTTTCACGAGAAGGAGTTCAAGAGCATCTATGAAGATGTAATAATGTGTCCTGGCTTCACTCATGAGCCCTTCGCTGGCGTCAAGGAAAACGGCGACATCTACTATGGCTGGCATCAGTATTATTCTGATACCGATTGCATCTGGATGGCAATCGAGCATCACCCGGCTTAATTCGGGGAACACTTGGTAATGTTCGGGGATAACTCGGCTATGTTCGGGAATCACTCGTGTTAAACTCGTTAACAGTTAACAGTCAAATTGAAACTTCTAAGCAGAAGAATAACAATAGACATATTTATACATAAAATAATTATATCAAGTGGTAGACCGTTATATATCCGTGTTCGGCAACAAAGAAATTTATATATCTTGTATAACCTGCGTAGAGGGAAGAATAAACATTTGTCCAGCTACTTTTCCTTCCTCTTGTCTGTCGTTCTTTCTTCCTCGGCGATGAAGAGAAAAAAACCAGTAATGTGCCCATGGTCTGCGCGCGAGGCGAGTGGAATTAAAATGCGCGTTACGGGTAATTAAATGCCATGCATGTCTTTCGCGAAGCGCGATACACGCGCTGGAGGTATCGCGCGTCTTGAATTTTCTGTAAAATCCCCTTTAAATGACCGCCAGTTTAGCAAATGAAAAATGCGCGTAGTGCAAGACACCCAAATTAGAAATGTAATGCGACTATTAGAGGTTCTATGAGTATTGGGAACAAAACAAAATTCCAAATAACAGCCGTTGAGTTGAAGAAAAGTGCTGTGAATCAGCTCTTTAAAAATTGTTTTCCACTCGAACATAAAACAGTTGAACGGAGTTTTGAAATACTCGGTTGTTATACAAAGATCTTATCTGAGATTGCCAGCTCACAGGCTGAAAATATAAAGTGGGTCGGGCTAGAGGGGATATGAACAGGATTGCTCATGTTTAAGGCACCCTAGGGTGCCCATGTAAAAATATAGATAAGTAGTACTGCTTAAACCCCCAGGGTGACCCCAATGTAAAAGTGACGGGGTTATTGTTGGAAATGTCTAAAAGAATCCCGAAACGTTACTAGAATCTCGTTTTCAAGACGCAGCCCAGATTCAATTTAATTTACTCCTGAAACATGAAAAGCTCCGTCATATATTTTTTTTTTTGCTTACTGCTCTCTCAAGACAATTAAGAATTTTTGGAAGTTTTTGGCCGTCAGAAGTCACGTGACCTAATTTGCATATATCATCCAGCTAAATATGACAAGATTTGCACGACTATTAGTCTGAAAAAGTTTTAGGTTAATGTGTACAAAGCCTTAGAAGATAGACCATGCCCCTAATTTTTGGGTGCAATAAGGAAAGAGACATTCCTAAATTGTCTTGAGCGAAAAAGTTCCGGGATAAGTCTAATGATGATCGTATTTGATTAAAACACCTCATAGTTAATCTTAGAGGGTTATGGAGCCAAACAAAGTTCTTTGTTGTATGTTTTTTTTCGTTTTTTTGGCCTTGATCGTCCACAAAACACATAATAAGGTGTTTACATCTGTCTGAAGAACCAATAGAAACATTTCGATTGCGTAATTTGTGTATTGTGTATGCAACCTCCTCCCCAGGGCCTTCTCCACTTCTCAAAATGGCGGACAGCCGCCATTTTGAAAATCGTTCAGGAGAGGGCTCTGGGGACGAGGTTGTGACGGCAAAACAAAAGATCGCGCATGGGCGTTGCCTTTACACATAAATCTTTTCATCTTTGTTTACTTCTTTGAACTGAGTTTACGGGGCCTCATAACCATTCGCTATTATATCCGTTTTGCTGCCAGGGAACATCCCCTCTGCTTCATGGCAAGGGAGGTTCCACTTCGTGTCTAATTTCGTTTTGAACAACCGAAATTTTTTAAAAAAATTTTAACGCCTCTTTAGTCATGATCATTACAAAGAATGGTCTCTCCACCTTTTACCCTTCATTTATTCCAATCGAGGCATGTAAGATAAAACTAAGCTGCTACTGTTTTGTATTGTATTGATCAACGAGTAATGATCTGAAAACATATCCTATTATATTTTCTCTTCTTCGATGAGCTAAATTTCCAAACGACTGTCAACGTACTACAGTAAAGTTCTGGTTTAGTTGCTTTTCAAGTGAAATAAAAGGATGTGAAGAATTCTGCCTTTTTTCTTTTCCAAAGAAATGTCAACATTCGACAGTTGTGGAGCGTTTCCGATTTTTGTTTGTGTGAAATAGAAAATATGAAGTTCTTCTTACTAAATCTAAATTGTATGTTACTTGATTACTATTTCTTGTTTAAGATCGGCCGAGAGATTCTCCAAAATCACCGAGTTTTCGCCGAATTAAGCTGGGTGATGTTCGATTGCCATCCAGATGCAATCGGTATTAGAATAATACTGATGCCAGCCATAGTAGATGTCGCCGTTTTCCTTGACGCCAGCGAAGGGCTCATGAGTGAAGCCAGGACACATTATTACATCTTCATAGATGCTCTTGAACTCCTTCTCGTGAAACTTCTGCATTCTTCCCGTTCCATAAATCTGTGTGTGTACCTCAAGCATTTCTGGGACCGTGTGGTGGTTATGGATGCCACAGTTGGTTTTCGCTGGACAAAACCACACATTGACTTTGATGTTGTACTTCTTAACAGCGCCTCCTTTTGATCCGGTCACTAGATAAGGATCGAATTCAACCGAGCCAACATCAAACTGAGGGGATTTGTACAACGGGACATCCTTCGGGTAAGTCGGGTCTTGTGCTGTCAGCTGGCACCAGCCATCTTCTAGCACCATGCCACCGATGTTGGTTTCCTCCGGGACTTTGATGAGGATAAGGGACTCGGCACTAATAATGCTCACGCCTGTAATTAAACATTAAAATGGTAGAAATCAGTTGTCGCTGCTCCTGCTCCAATCCTTGCCCGCCTTGTGCTTCTTTTTCTTACCTTAAGGTGGCTCAAAAAAGTTCCCAGCACTTTCCAGGACTCAGATTTTGATGGGCTGTTATAACCACTCTTTGTCAGTTGAAGCTACAATCAACTTAAATTTTCGAAAATTTAAGGTGGCTCTTAACCCCATCAACAGATGTTTTTAAAACTTTGCCAAGAGTTACTTCTTATCCCACTTATCAAAATTCGATAATAAAACATGGCTTTCACAGTGCCAGTTTTTGATTATAAACTCAAAATAAGGGTGTTTTCAGCAGGCCATACTGTTATTACAATAACCTATTGAGGCTCGAAAAAGATAACAACGTGTTCACCAATGATTGGGCAGTTTTTTGATACCATGATTTTAGCATCAACCGATAGAGAGTGGTTACAAAGGAACATCAAAATATGCGTAAAGCGCTGAAAAGTGTTTTGAACCACCTTTAAAAAGACTGGGTCGAGCCCTAAAACGGTGGCGAAGTTGCATACGTTCGCTGATTGGTTAAAAATCGTGTTTCTATAACGCGATGGAAACACAGAACTAGTAATAGCTGTTGACGTAATGATGTCTTGACGTGATTCCATGCTCACTAAGCAATTAACCCGATGGTAAAAAGACATTCCAAGTACACGAATTAAGCGGCCAACCCCAATTAAGTGGCCAGGCCGCTTAATAGACCCTTTGCACGATCCGGTCACATGGTACGGAATTAATTATACCAAGACGCAAGTTACGCAGTGGGACTTCCAAAACAAAGGAACTCGTACCAGTCCAGCCCGACTTTCCTTTGTTTTGGAAGTCCCACTGCGTAACTTGCGTCCCAGCGTAATTAATTCCTTACCATGTGACCAGACCCTGCAAAGGGCCTATAGGAGTTTGACTGTATTGCGAGGCCCTAAAGGGAGTAAAAGACACATTAGACCGAAAATAATGGAATTAAAAAGAACAAAGGAACGAAGCGCGAAGCGCGGGCCATAAATCAAAGGGGAAAAACGAGGATCCGTAACTTACAGTACGGATCGAGAAAACCGGGTTAGTAAGATATTTGTTATATCTGTACTGTGTGTCTAACGGGTTCGGAAACGATTACTATTCACGCGGAACGGTTTCAAATTTTTGACGCACCTCGAAAGCAAAACGACTCAATCTGAAATCGTTGTTAAGTGACTCTTAAGTCGTTAGCAGGTTCTAATACACAATTTCAGAGGTAAAAGAAAGTTTTAAACTTTGAATTGCTAAAAAAGTTAAGAACTCTTGGCGATAAATCACGAAACATTTTGGCAACAAAAACAGCTTTAAATTTTAGCGGGCCGTACAGTAGATTACGGCCCGCTAAATTGACCAATCACAGCGCGCGTACTAACTGAGAGATATAATAATTTGCAGTATTTTTCCTTATCTTTTCTTCCGGAGTGTAAATATCGCTATAGCGGACTCTCGTTGCTAGAAGTGCGCCGTAGAGCTTCATTTGAGAGACCTTAGTCCTATTGGCTGCAAGTCCAATACAACCTATAATAGCAATGACGTGATGTATGCCATGCAAACCCTAGAGCGTAGAATACGAGAATCGATCAAATCTTTTCATTAATACTATGCAGTAAATTAAACTCAACAGTCCAATACACACTAAGAGTTTGTGTGGGAATGTAACGATAGCATATAACAGTTCGAGATATGGAAAAGAAATACAATAAAATGACTTTCTTCAACTCTTCTGTTTGTAATTGTGTTTCTATGCCGTTTTGGGTCCGCTTCAAAGCGATTCCAGCAAATTATTTTGTTTTTTAGTTTCCTCGGAGGAAAACAAAGAGACTAAAACTCACAAACAAAGTTTCGAAGTAATTCATTGTTATCGATTTTTTTTCCTTCAACTTCCATTAAGCGATGTCATACAATGTCGAAGGCTCCCAAGGGGCTCTGGTCCCCTGTGCTTATACCGCTGGCATTACAGTAAACTCAAGAATTTAAATACTATTTTAATATAGGGAAAAATCTCATTTGCATTCACTTTCAACACACATTTACCCATGCGACTGATATTGATTGTTGAGTATTTCGAGCAACAATCATACTCAACTTGTGTAAAACATCACTGCTGTTACCTTGTAAAATGGTCGACTTGCGCGGGGGTAAGACTTTACGAGGCTCCGGGCCAGAAATGATGGCGTCTTTGTTGGAGATATTCACGACTATGTTAGGTTTCTTTATCTCGTGATCTTTCACATCCGTCAACCATCTGGAATTGAGAAACTTAGAAAATTTCAGAGGCAGTTTTGATTCAAAGACCATTTTGCACGACTTAATTATTCGAATGAAGCGAGGAACCTTGAAATATTATGCGTCTCGATTTTTCTGGAACTGACACTTTGACACGATCCGTCACAATCTTTTGTTTTACGCTCATGCAGTATACATGAATGACGTAACCGCGAAACGTTTCTATTGGTTAGTTCAGGCTCAGTCAGAATTGAATTGAATTGTACACAATCAAGGCTAGAAACGTGGACAAAATAAACAACAAAGAACCTGTGTCGGGTTTTTTTACCACATCCCTCCAGTAACTAAGAGGGGCGGAAAGAAAGGGGGGCAGTGCCATGAACAATATAACGCTGACGGAGTGGGTGATGCCCAACAGTGCACATAACACGATCGTGCAAAGCTTGTGGTACACGAGTCGAAAAACCAATACTAATTCATGAGGGAATGAATAATTAGTTAGGTAATATGTGACCAGGTTAAAGTGTCATTTGAAGAGTTTTGAATTTTAATTGACGGAGGTAGTTATATTTAAGTCATCACACATCGCTTGTCAACGTGACGACCGGAGGAGGCCACAGTGGTCTGAAATTGCTGCTAATCTCAACTGTAAACTGACTAAACCAGACAACATCAAATAAGGGATATTTGAAACTGATCAGCTAATCATAACCACCAACAACATTAGAGATATATACCAAACATACAGGTAATACCAATGAAATATTACATGTTTTTCACTTGTAACAAAGGTCACAAGTGAAAAATTGATTATACACTTCTTGCGCGAGATATTGGCTTTCTGTTAGCATGGTCAAATCACATCTCCCCCCTTCGGTAATCATTATCTTCTTTGATTGCATAACAGAGATTATGACTGTCCAATAAGCGCAGGTAAGCCTGGTAAACGCCTTTATTATCTCCAGCGTGCAAACCTACACGTTCATCGTTTAGTGAATGAAGCCTGTGCTGTGCGGAAAGCCAATTTCTTGATCATTTACGAGGTATTGCAAGGGATCTATAGTATTATTTTTATTGTGTATGAATTTATATAGTTAACTAATAATTTGTGCTTTTTGATGCATGCGAATTTTAAAATATTTAATATCAAAGTTCCACCGTCGTTGAAATTGAAATCTTGCCTATAAAGCAGAGGTTCTTGTTTGACTGCCCAGCTTCTTTTAAAAAGAGAATTATTTGGTACTTAAATTCTCCTATGCATCATCCTAACTTTTAAATAGAAGACTGTTTTCGCGTCCAAACAAATATTCATGCCATTTGCACCAGACGCTATTCAGTAGCACGCAAGGTCAATTTTAGGTCCCACTCGATTTGCACGAAAATTTTAAAGCTCATTACCTATCTGATATGATATCGGAGACAGAGTGTTTTAAAGTAATATCAAAATCTTAGGTAGTTTATTGAACTATGCAACGGTTTCAGTTGGGCAGCAAGTCAAGTAACCATTTGCATTTTACAAACTGTGTTTAACAGCCTCGATATTAAATCTGCGAGACCTCACTGAATGCGATATCTGGGACTGTCTGCAGCAAGCATACGTGAGTAATAGCAGATGCGTAGATAAAGGCGCACTGCGCTCGCGTTTTCGTTCAGAGACTTCAGATGTGTTGTTCAGAAGTGCGTTACTGTTGTATATTAGCGTTACAAGCGCGCTGGCTTTTATACTTTCACACTAAATTGTGCTCAGCTCATTTTCAATACCGCAATGGTGAATTCGATACTTTTAAAGAAAGGCGAGGTTAACATTTTTACTGCGAACCCGAGTCGAGACTTTCTTATGTAACGTTTAATCCAAAAGAAATCGACATGTTGAGGTGTCACGAAAACATGTAGACCGCCACATCCCTCGGACATCGTGTCTAAGGGGGGAACAATTTTTCCATTCTTCGTTTATTTCAACAAACGCGACCTTTGACCTGTTTAATATTCCAGCCATCATATTGATAATGACTTAAAATAGAATAGTCCAGACCTGAGATACAAAAGCCCTAATCATACAAGATGAAAGAAGTGCATTTACTTAACATATTGATACGATTAACATTTAGGCTGTGGCTAGGCATCTTTCTGCCTTTGTAACAGGAAAAAGACGCTAAAAATAACAGAAGTTCTTCAGCAAATACTGCTACGGATAATTGACAGATCTTTTTTTCTGTCTGATCACTGAATCCTTGTTCGATCAGCTACAACATCACGCCACTCTTCACGTGAACAGTTGACCAGCAACAATGTATTGTTACTTAAAAAAAAATGATTCGAAAATTGAGTAAACATCATCCTATATTACCATACGAATGAGACTGATTAGAATGAAACGTGCCTTTTGGAAGAAAACGGACCCGTCGTGTCAAAACGTTTACTGAGAACAAAGGTTAAGGATGTTTTTCGTAGACTGACCAATGTCGTTGAAGCGTGCAGACTATCCAATTGTGCTGCGAATGAGTTCTGCCCACTACGCGTACACGTATTTACTTTACCTGAATTTGCATAATATAGACTTCTCTATGTTGTATACACGTCACAGATCCAAGGCCAAACCGAAACCGTTGAAGGCCACTCAAAGTCCAGGATAAAATCCACTGAAATTCCAGGATAAATTGTACCTGAACAAGGCTGGTTTGGCCAGCCGAAATACAGTGCACCTTAAAAGATCACCCTACGTTGTGTCGATTTCCACTTTTATATTCTTCATAAAAACTAATCTGATTCAAAACAGGACAAAATTGCCTGAGAGACTCGCAACAAGGAACGGGGAGCTAGTGTCCTCTCTCTCTCCTTTGAGAAAGTAGAGAGAAGACCTGGGAACGAGGTTGCTTTGAAGGAGTTGAGGAGACTACAACATACGACAATTTTGTCGGTTTTCAGATCTTGTTGTGGAGATGTTGTTTGTATTCTGCAAAGTTATTGGCTCATTTACGAAAAACCTCGTTATCCTTTGTGCTCAATTAACTTTTCGATCAACTGATTTTCTTTGCATACGGCGACTAGGCCTGCAGTACGAGCGACGGTCAAGACCAAGCTGTCCTACCGAAACGACACGATATCAGTCTTTTCCTTCGCAGCTAACAAACATTACTCGCACAATGCTAAAGTTGCTTTGGCCTCTTCTAACACTTAACTTAAGAATCGTGGGTTTAATTTGACGACGAACAACATATTTTTCTCAAAATACACACAACTATTATCCTACCTGGCGATACTCGACGAACTAAGAGTGATTTCCAGGACGCGAACGACTTGTTTTTGGCACCAAATTAAAACAAAATGTTTCATGCTTTTCACTTTTTACAATCTCAGATAGGGCCTTTAGAATTATAAATCCCTTTCCGTGAATATTCAGCGCCGTCTGCAGTGAGAAACGTTGCCCGACCGAGGGGCGGATCCAGGATTTTTCTTAGGAGGGGGTGCACCACTAAGGAACTGGTAAGGTAAATAAATTTTAAAAGCGAATACGAAAGAAGAAGGCTTCATCTCTAGGGGGGTGGGGGATGCGCACCCCTTGCACCCTTCCCCTAGATCCGCCCCTGCGACTGCAATGCCTTTCCTGGTTTTAAAACATACATCATATCAGGACAGTACGGTTTCTCCCGCCTTCTGGATCCGTCGAGAATCCTGATTGGTCGATTCAACTTTCAGACACGCCAGCCGTATGCAAGGCTGTTGCAAGTCTTGCAAGTGATCCAGTTGAAGTAGTCGCATTGTTGACGCCTCAAAACGGTAACCTCGGGCAGTGAGACGAGGTTTTCGTTTTCATTTTTTTTTTTTTTACAAAATTCACATGCGACAAACAATTGGAAGCGGTGATAGTGCACTACTGTCGGAGACTGGGGCTAGTGTTATTGGTTGCTTGATTTCAAAAGACTTGCGTTGATGCCAGGAAACCCACGTGGTATATCAGATAAGTTCAACGGGTGATTTTGCCAAATAGCAGAGAAAGATATGTGTCAAGGACTGGAAATTTACCTTTATTCCGTTTGCATGCAATGTAGAGTATAACAGAGAAGTGTTATGTGATAAGAGTTCAGTTGACCTTGTAAACCAGTCGAGAGAAGTGCCGTAACCAGCTGAGTTTTAACCAGCTGAGATTGATTGCGAATGGAGCTTCAGAACCAGTAAACCTGCCTGTGGACCTGTCAGTACTTTTTTGTCCTGATTTATTTTTCCCCTTGTGAGATACGTTGGGGAATGGTAATTTATGAAGGCTACTGAGCGTTTCCCACACGACAACATCGTTTTTAATTTCTGCGCTTGTCCGTACGCTGGTCGCAGATCGGCAGCGAACAGAGAATTCTACAGAAACCGCTCGGAGCAGTCCGCGATCGATCGAATCTTCCGAGAGTTTTCAAATTTTACCAGCTGTTCCAGACTCCCCTAAGTTCTCGGCTCCAGACCTTACACTGGGCGCAAAATCCCAGCCGAATATACTCTCCAATAGTACTCCTAAAAGTACCATCGAAAAGAGATCCATCAAAGCCTTTAAGAAAAACATATACCCGAGACACGAGAATTATTGTTACCTAAAGTTTTCAAGTTTGTCGTTTGCAATCCGTGTTTATCTTCTGCATCCTGAACAATCCTTGTTTCTTTATGGCTCACTATTATTTCGTTGCTGTTTTTCTCTCCTAGTAAACTATTATTTTCAGGTTTCTTTCAGTTTAAAAGGTTAATTTGTACGTGGTCAAAATAACTCAAAATGCCGTGACTGAGCTTCTTTAATATTTCTTCACAGAACAGTGAAATCTCAGTGCTCTTGCTAAAATGGCTGCCTACCGCTATGTTCCTCCGGACGAATTTACCCCAGAGTCGCGAGTAAACTGGATCAGCGTGGGAAAGATTACAAAATGGACTCAAGAGGAAGAAGGGATCGTGGATAAGTTCACTCTCTTTCTTGAAGGTGGTCTCAAGATTTACATCTATTTCCTGTCTCACACCACGTTCCGTGTGCGGTTCAACCCCGATCCGACCGCTCCCTATGTCAAAAGCCGCTCCCCAGCCACGGAGACGGAACGAATTGAGGCGCACGAACTGAAGGTTAAAGAAGAAGGTGGAGTACTGAAGATACGTACCGACAGGATCGAACTGAACATCAACTTGAAGAAGTACGCACTATCCGTTTACCGTGATGGACAGTTGATTCATGCCGACCCAGCCGACTACAACCTGGTTTATGTAAACCGCGATGATGGTGGCGAGGCTATTGCCCAGTTCAAGATGGCGCCGACTAACGCCCAGTACTTTGGATTTGGAGAGAAGGCCGGGGCCACGCTTAACAAGCGCCGCGTTCCTAAGCAGCATTTTTATGGTCAGTACGCCGGTGGGAGCGAGAAGATAGGAGCCGCCATGACATGGTTCAACTTTGATAACTTCGGGTACACCGCACCCGATCTGACACCCGAGGGTGAGGTACAGGGTCCATTGAATCCCAACTCTCCTCTTTACCAGTCTTCGCCGTTTCTTATCGAACACAATCCGAGTCCAGATGGAGCGTTCGCCGGACCTTCGTACGCTTACGGAATCCTGATCGACAATACTTCGCAGACGTTCGTGAACTTTCGTCAGGGAGATCAGTACTACTTCGGCGCGCTTCACGGAGAGCTTGATTATTACTTCTTCGCTGGCAGGCACGTGGCTGAAGTGCTCAGCGAGTTCGTTCAGCTGACGGGCCGTACTCGACTGAAGCCCAAGTACGTGTTCGGCTACCACCAGGGAGGTTACGGCCCAAACTACAACACCAAGTGGAAACTGCTGGAAGTAGCGCTCAAGTACCGGCAGTGGAAGATTCCAATTGATGGACTCCATGTCGACGTGGATCTGCAGGACAACTACCGCACGTTCACACACAGTAAGAAGAAGTTCCCTGATCCTAAAGAGATGTTTGACGCCCTGCACGACTGGGGATACAAATGCAGCACCAACATCACGCCAATCGTAAGCTGCAATACCGATGAAAACGGCGAGTACAGTCCGTACAAAGCCCTGGACACCGGAAAAGGAAAGGGTATCTTTGTGCTGAACACCAAGGAAGACGGTAGCGGTACTCATGACCCGTACATTGGTAATGTCAACTACGGGCGTGGTCATCTCACCTGGGGACATTATCCTGATCTGGGACGTCATGACGCGCAGAAGTGGTGGGGCGAGCAGTATCGTGATCTGTTGGACTGGGGATTGGACTTCGTCTGGCAAGACATGACCACTCCTGCGATGAAAGCCAGTGTCCATCAGCCGGACTGCCCACTGTTGTCTTTCCCGATGGATTTGATGTTAAGTGATAACGAAGAGACCAGGTTTGTGCTTTTTTTAATTCTTGATTTCCACTAAAACTCTAGGGCTTCTTGTGGCATTTTGAACACGTTCTGTGTCCGCAACGAGATCTCTTGACGGAAAAGGCAAGGCTAAACGAAAGGACTTACCCGGGCAGCTTGTCTCCCGTGACTTAACCCTGTTGTAGCGTACAAGACTATTCTTGTGTGACGGCCTCATATTGATAGCGTGCAGATCGTATCTGATGATCAGTCGATTTTAATAATAGAACGCTTTTCACTTCAGTGTCAGAATGTAGATGGTTTTGCGTCACTACGAAGGCGGCTTAAAAAGACTCGCGCTAAATTTCATCTAATCACAAGTAAATTTAAAGCCATTTGACTCGTTCGCAAACTTTTCCCGCGCTTAGCGTCAGCAACGTTTTAACTTCAAGTTTTGATTGGTTCATTGGGTTGGGTTCATTACATTGGTTTTAGTCTCACGACACTCAATTGAAAACTGCTCTATACCCTTTCTTACTTGTTATTAGGTATGCTACAGTGAGCACCCATGCAGACAAAAAGCCATTTGCAAAGATCCGCTGTTTGTACAACTACAATTTGTGCAAAGCTACTTACCAAGGTCTGGAACGCCTCCAACCCACCAAACGCCACTATATCATCGCTCGTGGAGGCTTTGTGGGGGTCCATCGCTACGCTGGTCTGTGGACGGGCGACAGTACGTCTAACTGGGAATTCATTCAGATGAATATCCCCCTGATCCTTGGGATTGGTCTGTCCGCGCAGCCTGTATCCGGCTGCGATATTGGCGGCTTCTGCGCAGCGTGGCAGGGTCAGATCGTGGATTCAGAGATGCTTACCCGTTGGACCATCATGGGAGCCTTCCTGCCGTGGTTCCGCAACCACTATGACAACTACTACAAGCCGTACCAGGAGCCGTACAGGTACCCGGAACCCGTGCCTACTATCTGCCGCAAGTATATCGAGTTGCGGTATCGCCTGATCCAGTACATCTACGATG
Source organism: Orbicella faveolata (assembly GCF_042242905.1). Classification (NCBI taxonomy): domain Eukaryota; kingdom Metazoa; phylum Cnidaria; class Anthozoa; order Scleractinia; family Merulinidae; genus Orbicella; species Orbicella faveolata. Next base: position 3,558,859 of record NW_028301542.1, on the reverse strand, counting down.
CCATGTACGAGAACACACAGACCGGCAAACCTATCTGCAGACCTCTCTTCATGGACGAAACCAAACCAGGGGAATTCAACAACGATCCTTATGCGGATGATGATCACTTGTGGGGGTACAATGGCTACACTGCTAACCGACTGGATGATCAGTTCTTCCTGGGAAAAGACATCCTAGTGGCTCCTATTGTCAACCCAGGTACGCCTTCTGTTTTTAAACGAATGGTTTCACAGCTCAGCGCATTTGCAAGCTGGAATATTGGTTCACTTTATGAAACAATCAATCGAGGCACAGTGGCCTTATGGTTAGTGCGCTCGACTTCGGATCAAGCGGTCCGGGTTTGGGCCCTGGCCGGGGGACATTGTGTTGTGTTCTTGGGCAGAACATGCAACTCTCACAGTGCCTCTCTCCACCCAGGTGTACAAATAGGTACCGACGAATTTAAGGCTGGGGGTAACCCTGCGATAGACTAGCATCCCATCCAGGGGGGCGGGGGGGGGGGGTAGAAATACTCCTAATCGCTTCACGCTACAGGAACCAGGATAAACTCCGGCCCGATGGACCACTTGCCTCTTTTGCAGACTATACCATGAAACAATCAAAAGCGAGTTGATAATTTTGCGGGAAATTTGAGGGCTTGAATGTACTTCATGTAGGCAAGATAAGATATAGCAAAGGATTGTCTTGAGTATCAATATGCGGGTAAAATAGTATATAGGAAAAGCATCTATTGAACATAAATACTACAAGCAGCGTAAGATATAGAAATGCAGAAAAACTCTCTCCTTACATGTGGCTGCCTCTTCACACTTTTGTAGGTCAGACAAACCGTGCCGTCTACCTCCCCGCTGGGAGCCAGTGGTATTATTTCACAGACGACAAAAGTCCTCTCCAAGATCCTGTCCAGGGTGGGATGGAGTTCGATTTTTACGCTCCTTGGAATGACCCAACCAGAGACAACTGCGCCATTTACATCCGGGAAGGCGCCATTATCCCCATGCGTGAGATTGAGCAGTATATTGGTGAGCTGCACTCTCATGACAAGATGAACCCCATCACTTTCAGCATCTACCCTGGCCGGAACAACAGTTATAAGATGTTCTTGGACGATGACGGTGTTACGAACAAGGCAGAGACCGCTGGCCAGTACCGTCTGATTGAAATCAGCCATGAAGGTGAGGCTATGTTCACAGCGTCCAACGCACTGCGCGCGCACATTTCCCGCCAAGACTGCCGTTTATAATTAAATCGATCCCAGATCACCCACGGCCAAACAGAGTGAGATCTGAGTGCGAGATTAGTTTGTAGTAACTTAAATTTTCGAAATCTTCTACTTTCAACCCAAAACCTAAGATAGTCGCTGGAAAGGTTAACTTTGTACGCTACACGTGTAAAGAGAATTTTATAATAATTTTTCACGTTACTGCTCTTTTGATAACAATTTCTTACAAACGTCGTGCACATTTTCATTACAAACTTTCGCTTTAAACTTTCACAAACATCAAGGCTGCCGGAAGGAAAGTGCCATCATGACATGTACAAGAGTAAAGTGGAAGAGAGGGGGAGGCGGAGAAGCTTCTATGATTCGGCACACTGTCCGGTGGCACTACTAGTACAGAAGAGAGTTTCAAAGTCTTCTGCTAAGAGCGCACATATGTTAAACAAAGATAACCATCAAGGACACAACATAAAGCAAACTACTCAATAAACCATTTTCGAGTTGCTTTTTCCCTCTGTTTCAAAACGAGTCCTGGTACACAACCTTTCATATGAAAATGAGTTTGATTTGCAAGACAATGAACGTGCAACAAAATCTCATTTCAAAATAAAAGGTTGTACACCAAGACTCGTTTTGAAACAGAGGTAAAAGCAACCCGTAAATGGCCTAATGAGCACTCGTTCTTTCCTGAATACCAGGCATTGCTGGAGGCCAGCGGATTCGCGTCAAACGGCTACACGACAAATACACACCACCGGAGACGTTCTACTATATAAGCCTGCCGGGAACCATCAGTCCAAGCAAGGTGACGGCAGCGGGGAAGGCCCTGCCACAGAAATTTGGAGACACAGACGAACAGGCAGCAAAAGCTCTGGCTGAGCACAAAGACAAGCCTGGAGCTTTTTACTACAACAATTATCTGAAGACGACCTATATCAAGATTTTCGACACCTACAGTGACCTCACTGTAGAAGCAGTTTTCTGAATCAGCAACACTCCTAATCGTAGAAAACAGCCAGCACTTGGCTTGTTCAGAAGCCTTGTCAGTTAAGACTTTTCGATAACTCTTTGGAAGAAAAACTCTCATTAAACAAAACTGGAGGTGTGTCATTAGCAGATTAAACCGGGTGACTGTAAGCGGACGTGCCTTTCATGTGGTACTGTTTATTATGCTGTATAAGGTGGTTTAAGTCTGCGGATCAAAAAACCCTAGTGTGTGACCATTCAAATGAAAGCTACTGAGCAGTACTTTTATGTGGTACTGTTTATTATACTATACAAGGTAGTTCTAACTTTAAAGTCTGTGGGTAAAACCCTAGTGTGTGACCATTCAAGAGAAAACTACTGAGCAGTACTTTCATGTGGTACTGTTTATTATGCTGTACAACTTTTTGTAATTGTCGTACTTGCCTCTTCCAACTTATGGTCGATATTCAACTTGTGCTTTCTTTTGAGAAAATAAAAAAAGCCAGTCAAAACCAAGTACGTTTGAAGACTTGTATGTTACAAAGCCACGTGCCAACAACTAGCGCGTGCGAGGGCTGAACCAGCGCTGGCGAAAATTTGATAAGTAATAGTAATTGGACCGAGTGAAGTACAATTCAGGGAGCAATCGCGCGAGTAATTTTAAAATCGGACGAGCGCGAAGCGCGATGCCGATTTGAAATTACGAGCACGTTTACTCCCTGAATTGTACGATACGAGGTCCAATTACTAATTAGTCGTATCTATAACAAATTTCGGAATCAATAATATCTTTTGAGAACTTCTTTTAAGCGGAAAACTGTAGCGCTTTTCATGAGTTTTAAAACTGTAGGAAACATTGAAAAGGAAGCCATTAAAGCGCGTGTAATTGACGTGCGAATCACGTGGGTATCCAATTACAAAAAGTTCAAATTGGACACCTGTAATTAGACAGCCACGTGATCACGCGCCGATTACGTGACAAATAGGCGCGCGGAGAGCCAATCACGATCGAGAATTTTGTAAAAGATACGATTACGTATAAAACTGGAAAGCACTAGTCATTTTACAAACAGATTCCGAAAATTGAAATACTGTGAAATTGGCCCCTCGAAAATCGTGGAATTAAATTGTCGAAAAAATGACATGTACTAACTAAAGGCTAATCACAGTTTTTAACGTATGGAGTTATAGGGAGGGTAGAACAATCTCGACATCAGATTTCTTATTCTACTATTGCTAATAGAGCGGTTACAGTTACGTGTCGTAAAGCCAAAACCAAAGTTATCACTCTTGCAAATCACAAAGGACACAGGCAGTCCAATGAACCAATCAAAACTCAAACCAAATGTATATAGCTGACGCGAAGCACGGGAAAACGTGTTTGAGCGAGTCACAACTGCTTTGGTTTTTACTTGTGATTTGATGAAAAAGTTGCGCGACTTTTTTACTGTGCAGTAAGCCAATTGCGTAACGTTGTAATACAAAACAATTGCTTTGCGACACTCTAGTGAAAACCACTCCTCACGAAGCGACAGAAATTGTTAAACATGCAGCAAATTTACAACAGCAAATAAATTGTGACTATTCTGTAAATAAATTATTCTTGGGTAATGATATTTTGTACATTTCGATCCAAAACTGTTCTCCTCTATAGTATCAGTTCGTTTAAATGGCTGTGTGAAATATAAGCCTTTCTGTGTAGTTTTTCCTCATATATATACAATATATACAGTAGCAAAAGTAACCATCCAACCACCCCTCCCTTCTAGTTGATAGTGGCCACACTTGTTCCACCAGAGTCTGAAATGCGCTTGCGCAAAACTCCGACTAATCTTTCTAACCTGTAGAAACACAAAAGGGCGGAAATAAATCACTCTGTTAGCAAAGATTAGAGACGAAATGTATCATGTATAAGACACAGCATGATACGACAACAGATTATCTGTGATCAAGATTTGTTTCTCGTGCAACTGTTACCTACAAAAGACCCTCTCCTAAGTCCTATTCTAGTTTGTACTTCTTGCGGTTTTGCCTGATTTTTGTTATCATAATTCTCTTACTTGTCAGCTCGTTCCTTTTCTCGCCGTCTGTTTTTTGAAGCTTCTTCCAGCTGTTTTGCGAGGCTTGTCCTTTCTTGTGATACAGCCTTTAGTTTCTCAACTACTTCATCGTAACTTCTCTGTGCTTGTTGAATGTCCGAGTCTCTAGCTCTGAGCCGAGTTTCAAAGCTGTCCATAGTTTGGTTGAACTGATTTCTTAGAGACTGTTCTTGCGACAACGAGCGGTGTAAACTGTGTGGAAATGAAACAATAGTACGCATCAATAAAGAAAAGAGAATCCAAGAGTATAAACAAATGTGTTCTCTTGCGACCAATTCTTCCTTCACGCTTGCCTCCCACCATTGTGGCCCAGTGCCATATGTGGGTTGAGTTTGGAGTTGGTTCTCGCCTTGCTCTGAGGGTTTATCTTCAGCAACTCAAGTTTTCCTCCCTCCACAAAAACCAACATCTCCAAATTCCAATTCGACCAGGATAGAGGCCCTGCATAAAAACCAGCTAAGGCTGATGTGGCTTCCTCTCTAAATACTGAAATTCAAGTTGCATGTTCTATTCTTTACCTATAATAAACTCGAATAGTTTCCATTTCCTCCTCAAGTCGTTTTGATTTCTTCAATGCTAGATCTCTCTCTTGCTGAGCTTGGACTGACTGCGTCTGTTGAGATGAAAACAAAGTTCTTAAATCTCGCTTCTTATCTTGTGTGTGTGTGTGTGTGTGGGGGGGGGGGGGTATGAGGAAGGGAGAGGGGAGAGTGAGAAGAAGGGGAAGGGGGGAAGGGGGGATAGGGGGAGAAGGCTTGGTAGCCTGATGGCTAGTGCCATGCACTCAGGATCAAGCGGTTTAAATTTGAGCTCTGGCTGATGGAAGACACTTAACTCTCACAATACCTTTCTTCACCCAGGTGTATAAATGGTCGCAGATGAAATAATACTAAGGATAACCCTACAATGCTCAAGCATCCAGTTAGGGAGAGTAGAAATACTCCAAGTTGATCATGCTACAGAAACTAAACATAAGCCTGATGAGCCACCAGGCTAAAATTCAGAATTTGATATGTTCAACTCCACTGATCTTTCCAGAGGAATCAAATGCAACTTTGTCAACCAAAAACCCACTCCAACGTTACCTGAATAGCCTTCATCCTTTGTTTATCCACTGCCTTATGCTGGTTTTTCATTAGTTCTATTTCTTTCCGAAGGTTGATGACCTCTGCTTCTAATGCTTTGGCCTATATGTAGGTATATGAGGAACAGAAATACACATTGATACACATACAATTGACAATTCTTGCTCTCAATCAGAACTGATTAGACCAAACCTGAATAAGTGTTTAACTACTACAGTTCAAAAATGTGAAAATAATACCTACATCAAAACCATGATTACTGTTAACCTCTTACTAACCGGGCCATACTGGGGAATATTGGTCCGTGGTCGTGCAGTGAGTTCTGTACACAAACAACCAAGGGCCAATATTCCTCAGGATGGCATGAGCAAGTATGGTTAGTACCAGTACCGGTAAGTACACTGGAACCTCGATTTAATGAGCCTCTATATGACAAAGTCCTAGGTATAACGAATGATTTTCCTGGCCCCAGTAATGGTAAAGAATATGGAAAAGAACCTTGATACAACAAAACCTTGTTATAGTGAACATATTTTGCCAGTCCCTCAGCCCTTTGTTAAATGGAGATTCCACTAAACTGTAGCTTATTATGGGATGAAACAAAAAATACTTGGGAAATGTTACAAACAATGTATGGCAAAATCATGACCAAGAAAGAACCAATTAGAACGCTTGGATTTACCTCAAGACTACCTTGCCATATTTTAAATTTAATTAGTTTGTTGCCTGCCGAATGAAAGAAAATTATCCATTATAGATTACCTTTTCCACAGCAGCGTCTCTTTCAGCAATAACAGCCTTCAGTTCTTCTGTCACCATTTTCTTTCTGTTTTTCTGCACTGTTCTAATCTTGGTAGCCATCAGGTGACCATTTTTATCAATTGCCTCGGGGCTTTCAGATGCTGTTATTCTACCTAGTAGTGACCTCATGGTCTGTTGGGTAAATTGAAGGTCAGTAAAAGAGTATTCAGTCTGATCTTATCTTAAATCACAGTAGTATATAAGTATTTCTAAACATTTTTTCGGCCAAGATATGAGCAACCAGGCCCAGGTTGTTTGAAAGGTGGATAACGCTATCCACTGGATAAACTCCTGGGGGGAGGGGGGCACTGCCATATATGGGTTATATAGGTATGTGCCACCATGAAGGGTATGGTTTTCAAGCAGTTTACTCTAAGATAGGGTATATAAATCAGAGCGTTTGGGTCTAGAACAGGGTATAATTTGTCACAAAACTGACTAGTTTGTTGAAGATTTTATCTAGACTAAGGAAACCAGGAATTGCCACTCAAAAATATAAAAAAATCAAATTGACAAGTTTAAATTTACGCAAATCAGCCTCAACAGTGTCGATTGATGGAGGGATTTGAGGAGTTTACTCTAGTATAGGGTAGCAAAATTCAGCTGAACTAGCTCTGGTAAAGGCTAAGGGTTCCAGGGTTCCAGCGGCACATCCCCACCCAGAAATCCCCAAAGTACCCCTCCCCCCCCTGGGGGATAAACTACTATCCAGCAGATTGCGTGGTTTGTTTTGTTAACACTTATCCACTGGATAGCGATTTATCCAGTGGATAGCATTATCCAGCCTTTGAATAACTGGGCCCATGAGTTGTTCAGTAGTATTAGAAGAAGCTTACTCAAGAGATGTTCATGAGTCTTTCTTTTCAAGTGTATGGACATACCGGTTCAGTTTCTTCTTCATCATAGACGCTATCAACACCAGAATCAAATCTGTCAATCAAAGACAACAATCTATTAGTCTTAAAATTGTTACCAAATTTTAAAAATTTGGTAGACTAGCACTTATTTATTCAGGGGTGTTATTAAAGGTCAGTAGCTGGCCAAAACCACAGGTAAGTTGGTCATCTTCAGTCACCTACTTTCAACTCATTGTACATGTACCTTACCCGCTGATGAGAAGTCTTCCAGTTATCAATAATTATACTGCTGAAGGAAACTGCAAAGCATCACTGTTTTCAGGTTGCAATTGATGTATAATTTGACAGGTTTAGCCGAGTGTGTTGATCTATAATTCCAAAATTGTAGTCTACTCCTGGAATACCTCCTAGGATATTTTCACTTCTGTCAATAGTTTCTACATGTAGTCTCATACATCTCAGGAAACTATTATAGAATCTGCATCCAAGAAGCAGTGGTTGCTTAGACTATAGATTTCAAAATTTCGGGGGCACATGCTTAGGGAGCTGGGGACATGCTACCATGATCACCTACTATATTTCTCATCAGCCGTCTACTAAGTTTTTAACCCCTTGAGTGCCACACCATTGGGTATACTGTGTGCCACACCATTTTCATTGAAAATGGGTGTCTAGTAAAAAAAGTTTCAAATGCCAAAAGCTTTTCTTTTAAACTATAGACATGAACACATTTTCTGAAAGGTCATAAAAGCATCTCTTCAATGTGGTGATTTTGCTGAGGCTGACATAATTTGATATCCATATGATGTCACAGCAATGGGAAATTAGCAGTCTCTTGAAAACCCACCTATGGCCTCTAGGAAAACCTCTGGTGTTTCTGGAGTTTGACTAATAAAATCTCTTGAAATTTTGATGTACTCAGTTCATCATATAGGCACCTGAGAGGCAAAAATCTTGATGTACTGTGTACATCATATAGGCACTCAACAGGTTGAGTAACTAAAAAAACTTAGAAACACCCAGCTATTAAGAACATATTCAAACAGTCTATTATTCAGTATCTACCCTGTGTGTTCTCTTTCACTTCGCCTTAGTTTGTCCAATAATTCCTCTCGTTCACTGTAAGCCATTTCAAGTCTTGCATTCATAGCAGCATCACGCTCTTTCTGTGCTTGATATATTTTTTCAACAAGAGCTGTAAATGACAAAAGAGCATTTCAAAAACATTAAAAATATCATGATTTATACCTGGATCTTATGCATCCCATAGCGCAATGAGGACAGATGATAATACTTGACAAGAGAATTAAATTCTCAATGAATGTTTAATCCTTGATAGGCATTATTTACTAGCTTTCATACTGTTGAACTGCGCTCTCAGGTATCGAAACTAAGAGCCACTCAAAATTACAATGTACCATGGCCCTAAATTAGATCTGAGAGTGTACCTAGATATTAAAAGATCTAGATCTAGTGTATCTATAACTTGGGGAAAACAAAACTCAAAAGGGAACAACTGAATACGGAGGCCCAGGGCGATGTCAAACACAGATCACTTGACTGGTATACACAAGAATGTATGTTATCGAATTAATCTACAATCTTGGTCAGAATAAAAAAAGAAATAAAACCACACCTCCCTGTAAATCTATGAACTCGCAACACAACCAAAATGCAGCATTTTTTCCATCATTGAAAAGGGGGGAGGGATTGTCTTAATTTTTCATTCAATTTGACCAAGATTGTTGCTTTTTAGCAGCAAGTTACACTGCTGAATTGCTCTTCATACCTGCTCCTCGTGCAGCAATTTTTGACTCTGTTTGAGCTAACAGCTCGTCACGACTCATCCTTGATGCCTGGATTTCAGCTTCTGCTTTTGATAACTTCTCTGAAAGCTAACAGGATACAGAATATCAACACTGACACTTTACGGGAATCTATTAAACTACTGATGTAGATGTGCTAAGTGAGGCCTTTCACACCTACTGGTACAAAACGTTTCTGGTACAAAGAGAAATGATGAGGATGACATTGGTGGTGATAATCACGATGCTACTGCTGAGCTGGTGATAATGATAATGATGCTGGCGATGATAATGATAATGATGATGATGACAATGGTAATGATAATAGGGACTTTAAGATATGGTACAGCTTGTACTACAGCAAGTGCTTTTTGAAATACCCAGGATGAAAATATTTTTGCTTGAGGATCATCAAAGATTTAAGATCTTCTGGAAACCTTACAGAAATATATAAATTTTCATTCATTATTCCCAAACTCCTATCTTCACTGTTCATGCATGCTTCTTCGTGCCAAGCTTCTTACAAGACTCTAAAAGAGTTTATTTTAGACTCCAGGTGAAATCCTAACAAAAACATTGAGAACACTTTAGGTCCTCAACAAAGCTGCTATGTGTACTCTTTTCAAGAATATTTGCCAAGATCTTAAAAGGTACACAATGCATATAGAAGCATTGATGTTCAACAAAGTCTTGGCTTTCCTGGACATTACAAAACAAGGTATTAACTAATTGATGACGTAATTTGCATATTAATCTTTGCCAAATTCATCAAATCTGCTAATATATTAGGACTGTATCTGATGAGATAATTTGCATAGTTATGGCTGGCAAAATGTCGCCAAATTGTCAACTCTGCCAAGCTGATTTGGTTTTGACAAATTTGACTAAAATTTGCCAAAATTGCCTGATGCATCACCATTCACTCAGTTTGACAAAATTTCATCAAATTTGCCAATTTCATTACCACATGCATTTCTGGGCATAAGTGCCTGATGGCTTAGAAAAAAACCTATAATATACATGATATCAAATTACTTTTTGGTAAAACACAAACAAATTACCTGTAGATTTAAACGTTGTGAAAGTGATAATTCTTCTTTGATTGATGAGGTGTCAAAACTGGTCATGTTCATTGGAGAGTATCTGCCAGTCTCGCCATGTTTACTTGTTACTTTTTGCTTGTATAACTCTTCAGTTTTCTCGGCTAATTCTGTTTCCAGTTGCTGTCTTAATGACTTTTCAGAACTGAGGAGTTTATCCCTGAAGACAAATAGAGTGATTTTTTTAGCTTTTTATGTCTAAGATGATTGACTAAACTTCTAGACACAGTCGAACCTCTCCACAACAGTGACCTTGGAAACGGAGGAAAGTTGCTATTGGAGAGAGGTGGCTGTTATGGGGAAGGTAGGAGTGTAATATGATACCTGTTTTTTTTTCGGGATTACAACAATTTTTGTCAAAAAATACTTATTTAAGCATATAAAAAATAAAACTATTTATCAGTAGAATAAGAACTTAACAGAAACAAAGACTAATGATGCATTGGGGTTTCGTATACACTGTTTGTCAGTCTTTGATTAATGGCCATTGTTGAGAGGTTATTTTGGCCAGTTGGCACCAGTTTAAGTGGCTGTTCAACTGTAGGTGTTGCCGTTGTGGAAAGGTGGCTGTTGAAGAGAGGTTAAAATAAGAGTGAATGGATGAACTGTCTACTGGGACCAAAAACTGTAGCTGTTGTAGAGAGGCAGCCATTGTAGGTGGTCGTTAGTGGAGGTTCGACTGTACTGAGGTCTCATAATTTAATTTATTTTATCAAAGTGCAACTACTTACTACGATTATCAGTTGAGTAAGGCAGGACGAAAGTTTGGTCACCAAGTTTTAACGTAAAAATCATGTTGTTGTCACAAGCAACTGGCTCCGTATCCATTGACGACTTGCCAGCCTTTGACGTCAATGGCAGCAAAGCACACGAAATTGTAGTCAATGCGACAGACGACCAACAGCTGTTGATATTGTTACCAACTGACACGAGGTAAGTTGCCCATGACAACACCATAATTTTAAGGCCAAAACTTCGTAACCAAACTTCCCTTGTGCCTCACTCAACTGATAATCATAGTATGAACCAGGCCATTCGGACAAAGACTGACCAATAAAAATGTTTTTAATTTGAGAAAATGGACGCTGATCTTTTTCCAAAATGGACCAATGAAGTTGAAGCATCTAGACAAGGGAAGGCAAATAAAGTTCTGTTTTGCTTGAATCTGCATACCACTAAACTCTTCTATACTTCACATGCTCTGCACATCCCATCATTATTCTACATGTTGCATAGTAAATATTTTTGGGTCGATGATAACATAATCTAACAACTAGATGGTTTCTTTCACCAATATTAGAGTGGTCTAATGCTAAAAAAGAAACTAGATGGGTAAAATTTACGTTTAATTTGAGCTTACTGTAGTTTTGCATAACTGCCTTGATATCATACCAAATTAATGCATAGAAGAAATTCTACTCTAAAAATGGCTGGGTGCCATAACTTCCCCAGAAGATCATTAAAATACCGCTTTTCTGTTTTTTTTCCTTTTTTTTAAAATACAGACAGAAAGAGAAACGAGTTATAAAAGAATGGAGCGGAAATTAAGCATTACCGGTACATTCTTCAGCTGTAATTTATTTGAATTTTATATTCACCACCAGCGAAAATATTTTTTTGCTTCAACATGTTTGCTTTTATCAAACGACAGGTGGTTGGAACAAATTACAGCTGAAATACCCGATCTTACATATTATATATCCTACGAAAATATGATACAATATCGCGCAACATGATAATTGTAGCGTGTATTGTATTGAACCTTCCGAAACGATCGTATTGTTTTGAAGTGGCCCTACAGAAATACAAACATACACCACTTTCTATCAATGCCTTAGTCTGCAGGACAGGCGGAAAAACGAAATAACTACGACTGCAGAGTTTGTAACTTTCCTTCTACTTAAAAGCAGTCCCAAAACTGCTTAATCTTCATTCGTCAGTCATTGCAAGAGATAAATAGAGACAGATTCGAGACTTGTCTTTGATTAATTTAACGACGGCGTCTTTGCTACTCTCCGTTGCTACCGAAAATTGCGAAGCAATTGAACGTTCGAAACAAACAAACCACAAAAAGTTTGAGCATTTTTGCAGCAAAGATATGAAACTAATTATATCTTGACTCACGACCAATTGAATAAATGTAAGATTGCATGGAATGAAGGCGTAAATGACTGTCAATTTTCACTTACTTCTCCTCGAGGTCTAAGCGAAGGTTTGCGATCCTCTGCCGAGCTCCCTTCATAGCATTCCTCAAGTTCTGTCTGATTTCCGTCGGATCTTCAAAATCGGGTTTATGCTCCGAGTAACCATTTACCAGGCCACTATGATTTCTAGAAAAGGAGAGTTCCTCGCCGTTGTCAAGATATTCGTAACCTTCATGGATAGAATCCATTTTCGACGCAAGGAAATTCCAGTTTAGCCGTGATTAGCATAGAGTGGTTTTCTATGTCGACCTTGAGCTTGTGACCAATCAGAATGTAAGAAATTTTTACGGACACCTAATTACACATACATGAAGATGAGATAAACCACATCATGGCGGCTATCATGGCGGGCGTCGTCCATATCTCCAGGGTTTCTTTGCGGTCAGTTTCTCGCTTTCGGTTTTCTCCTCCACTGCTCACGAACGGCTTATCCTTTCATTCTTATGGAAAGATTTTCAACCAGGCTAAATTTTCCAGCACAGCTTTCTCTCAATGTCAGCTGCAAGTCATCCATACTGATCATTCAACATTGAGCGCTGACCACGAACAGGTCAGTACAAGCAACCATCTTGCGCACCCAGAGGATAGAACTGTTTTTGTGGGCAAGCTGAGTCCAAAATCAACGGAAAAATCACTCGAGGAGTACTTCTCACAGTTTGGTGTAGTAGAACAGGTTGCTTTGATGCCAAGTAAATCGGTGAAAAAAATTTGGCCTCATGCTTTTGTAGAGTTCAGAGATGTCTCCAGCGTCGAGAAGATTCTATCTCAAAACCACAACATCCACGCGAGAAGCGTGAGCGTAGAGCGTTTAAATCTATTTGACAGACCACGTTCAAGGAAGATCTGTGTTCGCAACATTCCGTCAGAGTCGAACGAGGCACTCTTAAAAGAGCATTTCTCACAGTTTGGAGAGGTTGCTGGTGTAGAGTTTGTTCACGACAAACCACAAGTTGAAAAAGAAAGATATTGCTTTGTAGAGTTCACGACTTTAAGTGGAGTAGTAAGGGCTTTGGAGTCACCAAAGCAAACCATTGGTCACAGTGTTGTAGAGGTGAAGAAATTTACTGCAAGACCCAAAAGGGCCTACATCAGAGGTAGAGCTATCATTGAAGTGGTCCCAGAAGGTCTAAAAGTGGAGCACTTAAGAAACTACTTTAAAAAATTTGGAAAATTAGCATTTGTAGATTTGATATTTCACCGTGGTCATAACGAACACAGGAACAGGGACATTGCATTTCTTGGTTTCTTTGATGACGAGGCTGTTGAGACAATAGTGAAGGAGACTGGCCGTCATATTATTAAAGGGAAAGAGGTTTTAGTAAAGAGATCAACATCTGAAAAGGGAAACAAGGATCGCCAAGTAAAGGTCTTTGTGGATAAGATTCCAGGAGTTGTAACAAGGAGTGATTTGAGATTGTACTTTAAAGCATTTGGGGATTTAATCAACATGAGTATGAGAAGATGGGGAGGTAACAAAAACTTGCAAAGTGCTATGCTAACTTTCAGAGACACTGCTCATATTGATGGAATAATGGCCAGAAGCAAGCATGCTATTGACGGCAAACGGATCATTGTCAGAAGGATTGGCTGGAGTGTAGATGGACACTGAATCAAGGGTGTATCCCTTTGGAATGGTCCGGATCAGGATCAATGATCTAAGATCAGTCAGATCATGGTGCCTCAAAGGAAGTGATGAATCCACTCTGGGTAAAGGTTCAACAGTTCCTTTGATGCTAGACTGTTCACAGCCTCTCTGTATTTCAATGCACGCGAGAGAAAAAGCGAGTGCAAAGCATGCAGGGATGGGGATGGGAATGCAAGCAAAGCGAGTCAAATGAAGAATAGAAAGACTGTAGACATCTTTGGAAATAAGTGGACTTATTAGGCTCCTCCCCTGTTATTGCGTTGTTGTTAACAGCACTGCCTCTTTCCTCTTTTTTCCAAAGATGTCTACAGCCCCTCTATTTTTCTTGGTCCCTAGCCATGTCAAGTCTCCCTTTTGTGCTTGCGTCTGGTTCTCTCGCGATTCTATCTACGCATTCAATGATCAAATAAAAATAGAAAATAGAGGGCTGTGAACAGTCTACTTTAGTGCACCATGATTGGAGTGATCTTGCATCATTGATGCTAATCTGGATCATCCCAAAGGAATGCATTTCAAAAGTTGTTTTAGTCTCAATTTTCTGTCTTTGTTCCTTCATGGGTGCACATTTTCAGCCTTGCCTTTGAAAGAGGGCACTGGCCTGGTTTCTTTAATAGTGGACTGCTGTATTATTGAACCTGCAATATGATAGAAAACTTTAACCCTCTCTCCTTTTAGATGTGATCAAATTCTAAGGATTAACAGACTCTCCTTTCAAATTGAAGACGAATCTCACTTTCTTTTATATTGAATTAAATATTCTATTCTAAGATGAATTTTATAGAGAAATAGAAAATATTGTTCTGACTTTTAGACAATTGTTTGTTACAAGCTGTCAGTGAACATATATAAACAATAGCCTCTATTTGGCGCGAAAATATGCTTGGATATTTGTCCGCAGACATTATCTGTTCCAAGAAGCGAACAGTTTTCCAAGAGTGTAGCTCGAGGAAAACTGTGAGCATTGAGGAACAGATAATGTCCAAGGACAAATATCCGAGCACATTTTCACCCCAAATGGAGGATATTGTGGTTATTATTCTTTAAATCTTTTTCGCAATGCACGCAGTTTTGAAAATTGGGGAATGTTCTTGGATATTCCCCAGTTTTAGCTGGGGAATATTCAGTCACATGATGCGTTTAGACCAATCTCGCGCAAGCAAAAATATTTGATGGATTATAAGACTTGATATTCAATCAGCAAAATTCATTTCATCTTGCTTTGATCGACACAATATTCCTCTTTCAGATCAAACTGATATAACTTGATTGCTATATACTAACCTTGTATGTTCACAAGTCATTGTTTTAGTTGGTTTACAAAGCTTTTGCAACACTATGTATTTATGGTCTGCAAATAAATACATTTTGTAATGTTTTGCTAGTTACACTGGAGATGTTCATTATATATGATTCATGTTAACTATAGAAGTGTTTTAGGCATGTTTGCAGATATGATGAATTTCAACGGGCTAGTAGGCCAGTTAAGATTTTGTAAGTTCTGCAAGAGCCCTTTCAAGGCATCTCTTTCAACTTTTCTTTAGTTTTTTTGTTTATTCACCACTGCTCTTTCTTTATGATGATGTAACACACACTGTATCCTGTATCAATGAACGACATGCCTGCTCCTGATGCTGTGTTTGTGTTTATTAAGATTAGTTACAAATTATTGTATAATTGTTTCAGGGTGATAAGAGTTTTAAAGTGGTTGCCCCCCTCTACCAGAACAATGGTTTTAGATTGTGTTTTATTGGGATCAACCGTTTTTTGGTTGGTTGGGTGTTTTGGTGTCTTATTGGGGAAAAACTGTTTGCGATTGGTTTTGTTTGATTTAAGTTTTCAACCGGCCTCAAAACAGGTTGAAACAGTTGAAAAAGCATTTGCGTGATTATGCCGCATGGTTAAAGGTTGCGCAATGACTACTCCCAGGAGTTATCGCATTTCAACCGAAAATGGTTTGGAAAGTGTTCTAATGAGATTCGCCAATCATATCAACCAGTTGTGGTCGAAAAGGTTGATCCAATAGCATTGGACAGGGGGAGAGGAGGACCTCAAGCTAACATTTAACTTTAATGTTCATTTTAAACAACTGTCCGTGAACTGGAGACACCACTATTGCTGGCACCACTGCAAATTGTAATGCTTTTTTGTTGTCATTGTTGGATTGCACATTGCATTTAATATTGCATCTTGTAACAGTGTCTAACAATTGCACTGCTTCAACATGAATTGTGAGAGCATGAACCCACTTTTTCTCCATTCTTTTAAAACTCTGCTGTGATTGGTTGAAAATGTTCAGGTGGTCCACATACATGAATTCATTCCAATATTTGTGCACTCCTTCCCAACATTTGGGAGGAATATGTGATAAGCCAAAAGATCGGCTTCATAATTACTACATGTTCTGCAGGCTGGTGCCGTCTTCAGCTATTTTACAAAACAGAACCCAAATTTTCTTCCAATATCTTTGTTACTGTGCCTTTCAATAACACATGAACTCTGACGTTCAAAAACGAATTAATGACTGAATATTTGACTGCTGTAAATCACACTCGTGGCAAAAGCCAATGAACTTTGAAAAAAAAAAAAGGAAACAAACGAAATGGATCAAAAATGAGATCCCTGAAGATAACTGACAGAAACAAACACAACTATTGATTGCGCAGAGTTCACATGTTATCGGGGGTACAGTAATTAATGCACATCTTATCAAAAATGTGTGGAGGTGTGGTGGACTCACGGTGAGTATGTCACCTCCGGGTTGAGTGGTCTGAGTTCGAGCCCTGGCTGGGACCATTGTGCTGTGTTCTTCGAAAAGATGCTTTACTTTCAGTGCTTCTCTCCACCCAGATGTATAAATGGGAACCGGCAAATTTAATGCTGGGTGTAATCCCGTGATGGACTCACATCCCATCCAGGGGGGTGTAGAAATACTCCTAATTGCTTAAAAATACTACTAAAACCAAAGATAAGCCCCAGCCTGACGGGCCACTTGGCTTGAATGCAAACTTTTATCCAAAATGTTAACTGCCATTTTTATTGTATCTTTAAGTGTGGTAATATAAAAGTATGTAAGGCTTTGTTTGTATTTTTCTTCAATTATAAAAGTAGTTCTGTTCAGTTTCTAGACTAAAAGAGAATGGTAATTCACGCAAGTTTGAAAAGAACAGTATTACATTGAGCTATGTAGCCAGTGTTGTTAAAATAGATTTCAAGAACAGAGTGCCCCTGCATGAAAATTGTATGAACAGTTAAAATAGCTTGCAATGAATGATACTACCACACATGTATGTAAATGGCTGATGAAAATGTAAAATTGGATAGTAAGGATACTTTCAAAATATTTTTACAAGCTGGCATTTAGCTTATCAAAGACGACGGTTTCAAAAGCAATAACCTTCACTGCCCAGATCAGTGAATCGAAATGTACACAGTTTAAAATGGGACAGAGTGTACATCTAAAATGGACATTGTAGTGATAGAAACATACTGCACTGTAATAAATTTCAACAATGATAATAAAAAACAAGTCCAGAAAGTGTTTTCTCTGTTTATAATAACTTTCATAGCTGAATTTATATTCAAAATAATTTCAGAAAACAGTCTTAAGAAAATATGCTCGCTGATTGGTTAAAAACCGTGTTTCTATAACTCGATAGAAACACAGAACTAGGACAAGCTGTTGATGTGATGATGGCACGAGCAAAGAGGAGTTACATTTTGATAATCACAGTTAACTAGTTGTTTTCCTTTTTTAGTCGCGGTATTTTCTAAAAGAAATAGAAAACATGTTCTCCATGTTTCTATCGAGTTAGAGAAACACTTGTGAAAGTTTGGGAGAACTTGAAAAAGCTGTGGAAACACTCCCTTGCGGCTCGTGTTCCTACAGCATTTCTCGTACTCCCAAACTTCCACTCATGTTTCTATAACTTGATAGAAACCCAGTACATGTTTTCTATTTCTTAAATACTGAAGTCTTTAAGCTTTCTTAAAATTTCAGCATTTTACCAAACAACACACTGACACCATACCAATGCTATATCCTCTAACCCACAAAATAAGTCTTCCAATGTGGAAGACGCTTCTGACACTAAAGTAAATTAGGGATTCAACCTTCTTTCATAAATATATTGCTTATTTTTAAGCATTACAGTCAAACCTCTCTTTGCAGACAGTTATTATACAGACACCTCTATACACCGACAGTTCATGCTGTCCCAGAGAAACTAGAATTCATATTATGGTAAGTCCTCTAAAATATGCATACCTCCATAAGACAAATGTTCCACCTCGGGTCATTTGGTGTCTCTTAGACCAAGGGTTTCATTGAGGGCCGGGCACTGTGCAAATTGACCGGCTGTGAGGATGATTTTGTCTGCCTGGTTTGACCCTCCAAAGGAAAGTTTTTCTTATTAAGAAGTTCAGTTCAAAAAGTTTTTCCCACCTGTGAAAACCAGTTGCCCTCTTGCTGAAAACGTTGATGAAACCCGTGTGTCTATGTTTAAGAGGTTTGACTGTATGTTTTTGGCATCAAACCATGATGATCTGAAAATTTTATATAATTGTTTTGGCTGTTATTAACAATGTTCGTTTTCATTAACTTTAACGTTTATTTCCAGGTTTCAATTGCACTGAGTGGTCCTCACACCACCAACTTGTGAATCAACTGGATAACACTGCAGCTTATACTGTCAACCAATTCACACTACAGCTGATTTCAGAACACATATGAATAACTTTGTGATCCACACGGGGAAGCAAGCCCAGAAGTTTCTGTAAATTCCATTGCAATCACTGCTGCAGAACTGCTTCTAAGTGTACACCCCAGCTTAGCCTCCCTAAGGTGCTAGACACAGGACTCCAGGAAGAAGTGATTAGTGAGCAGTTTGAAAGTCCTGTTAGAGAAACATGGTGATAACAAATGAAAATCCTGCTCCCATTCCTAAGCCAATGATCAACATGAAGGCCATCATAGTGCCTGCTGTCTCTGCATGTTTTGGCTCCACTGTGCTGTAATGGAAAAGAAATATCGAAGCTGCTAAGTTTCACTCCCAAGGACTGCAGTGTTTAAGTGTTGAATGGTCACATGTTAGGGTTTCATCCACAGACTGAAAAGTTAGATCCACCTTGTACAGTATAACAAACAGTACCACATGAACATACTGCTCAATAGCTTTCATTTGAATGGTCACACACTAGGGTTTTATCCACAGACTTAAAAGTTAGAACCACCTTGTACAGTATAACAAACAGTACCACATGAAAGTACTGCTCAATAGCTTTTACTTGAATGGTCACACACTAGGGTTTCATCCGCAGACTTAAAAGTTAGAACCACCTTGTACAGCATAATAAACAGTACCACATGGAAGTACTGCTCAATAGCTTTAATTTGAATAGTCACACACTAGGGTTTCATCCACGGACTTAAAAGTTAGAACCACCTTGTACAGTATAACAAACAGTACCACATGAAAGTACTGCTCAATAGCTTTTATTTGAATGGTCACACACTAGGGTTTCATCCACAGATGTTAAAGTTAGAACCACCTTGTACAGTATAACAAACAGTACCACATGGAAGTACTGCTCAATAGCTTTAATTTGAATAGTCACACACTAGGGTTTCATCCACAGACTGAAAAGTTAGAACCACCTTGTACAGCATAATAAACAGTACCACATGAAAGAACTGCTCAATAGCTTTCATTTGAATGGTCACACACTAGGGTTTCATCCACAGATGTTAAAGTTACAGTAGAACAACCTTGTATAGCATAATAAACTGCACTGGTTAATAGAGTTTTATTTGAATGGACACAAATTTTGTAATTTTGTATGTGGGATGGCATTTTTGTAGTATCGGCAGAAATTGGGGTTTTAAAGTTAAATGTTACCAGCATACAGTCCTCTCCAAAGAATAAACACAAAATGCAAACAACAGAAAATGATATTTTTTACTTACGATGGTCCGTACATCATGCACAAGCTTCCCAAATAACCATTTGAGATGGCAAACAGCACCATGAACAGAATGGGGAAGTAATCTTCATGAAAAAATACTGGAGAATGCTCTCTTGGCTGTGCATTACAAAATGCAAACAAAGGAAGAAATACAACTCTCAAGAAGCAGAGGAGCGGAAGAAGCACACCATCTTTACCAGGCTGAAAGAAAGTTCAGGAAGATAGTGATTAGGGAAAAAAAATAGCAACAAGATTTTCTCTGGTTACTGGTTGTATATTTAGCTGGTTGCCTATTACTAACAGCAGCTGTGCAACAAGTCACTAATCTTCCAGTCTTTACAATACAAAGGAACACAGACAAAATACGGAGGAATCTGAAAACTTCAAACCGTCTAGGGGAATGTAAATTGGTCTAAAAAATTGGGAAGTTTGTAAATTGAGTGTAAATTTCAACTGACTTTTCGTGGGGTTCTAGCTTTTCAAACCATCTAGCAGAATGGGAATTGGTTCCAAAAATTGGAAGGTTTGCAAAATTAAGTGTAGATTTCTCCTAACTTTTTTGCCAAGAAGGTTAAAATTTGTTTTAATTCATTGAGTCTTGAAAACAATTGTTGGGGGGGGGGGGGTGTTTTAAAAAATTATGATTCCATGGTACTTAACAAATACTTTATGTGTGGACAGTAGGCAGGCACAAACTTGCTTGATGCATTCCCATAGTTAATGTTCAAACCTTTATTGTAGCTAGACCAATACCTCCCTTTGGAGAGTACGGCAAAACAAGGATATACTATTACTATTGCCAAAATGAATTATAATGAGTAGTCACTGATCAATTGATTGATGGGTTGATTGAGTGATAGTTGCAGCACATGGATTTTAAATACATACCCACTGTACAAAAGATGCTGCCAGTCTGCCACAGAAGTCACCAACATTGAACAATAGGAAGCAGGTAACTGGCACAAAATAGGTACCTTTAGAAAAACAAACAACATGGTCAATTCTTTCTTATTTCCACAGTTAGGGCAAACATATCATTTTTATCATCAAGCATCAGACACTCACTTGTCCAAACTGTTTTGTCGTCATCATTGACAGATCTTATTCTTGATGTCAGGGAAGGAAATGCTGCTAATGTTACAAAGAACACAAAGGCCACTGATGAACCAAGCTTGAAAATCTAAGAACAAAATAATAGCAAATTAAAGCATTCAAATTTTGTAGCCTGAATTTCCTGACAACTAACGGGTTAGAACATTATTTTTATTCAATGGCCTACAAGTTCCAAAGGAAATAAAAGTTGTTTCTATAAATAAGCAAGCAGAAAGAATACAGTGCTTTAAGTTCCTGGAGAGTACAGTTGAATCTCTACAAAACAGACACCTATGTAGGCAGATAGCTCTGATAGGTAGTCAATTGGTCATAGATGGAGCCACATACTGTTACTACTTTTAAAAAACCCATAATGGGACAGTTCTTCTCTGGAGACACTTTTCTGGTCTTAAGGGTGTATGTTCAAAGGAGATGTAGACAATATCCTTCCTTAGGTGCAAAAATATGCTTGGATATTTGTACATGGACAACATCTATTCCGAGAAGTGAACAGTTTAGCAAGAGCAAAGCTTGAAGAAAACTGTGAGCTTCAAGCAAGTGATAATGTCTAAGGACAAAGAGCAGAGCATATTTTTGTGCCAAATTGAGGCTATTGTGTTTCTTTTCCTTCAAATATTTTTTTCAACACAAGTGATGTTAAAATTGGGGACTATCGCTCGGATATTCCCCACTTTTAGCTGGGGTATATTCAGTCATGTGACGCATTTAGACCAATCCTGTGCAAGTGAAAAGATATGATGGATTTTATAAACATTACCTTTCCACTGTGACCAAAAACACTGATATCAGACAGAAGTTCCCAACAAAACAGTAATTACACAAAGCTTCTTATAAATTGGCATATATTGATCAGAATCAGCGCCTTCTCACCTGTCTAAAGATCAACAAAAATGGTGGCTTGTCACTTCTGACTATTTCCACATCTTTTGGATGTCCACTGACAGCAAGAAGTTTTTCTTGATCCAAACCTAACGATTAATTAAAATCATATGTCAATGTTGTTTTAATTTCTTTCTTTCGGCCTTTGCAGGAAATCAACGTAAATTATTTTAATTTAATTAACAAATTATTTTATGGAACAAAAACTTTATTGTCCTTTGATTTTATCACTGGAAGAAAAGGCAACAATAGGCCTAACAATTTTAATTTTGAGGTACAATATACAACCAAGCACAGGTGGAGGACTACAGAGCGGCATTAGTATGACAGAGGACTGATATACAAAGTAAAAACATATTAAACTGGTGACTTGGGGAGACTCAAGGAAAGGAGTTAAAATGGTAGCAAATATATGGCCTTATTCGACACTCTGGTGTAAGGAGTTATGCGAGGTGAGGACTGGTAAACTACAGTTGAAGTACAGTTAATTTTGTTCTTACTTAATGTGGAGTGTTTGTAGCCTCCTGATTTCCTTGTTGGTGGTATTTGCCAGTTTGCTAGTCTCTCAATCTGATCGGCTTGAATACTTGGAAACTCTGTGGACATGAAAAAAACAAACAAACAAACAAACAAACAAACATGAATAAGTTGCAGCATCTATGTACACTGTAGGTAAGAGATCACAAGAGATCTATGATTTAAAAATCTTGATGTTGGCTTGAAAATTTAATACATTTATTTAACTCTTGGAAAAAAAACCCCAATAAAACCTTACTAAGGTCAGAGCATAACATATAAGCTGATGATTAAAGAAACTTTCCAGTTTTCAGAATTTCATTCTGAAGTCTGGTTGCTACAAAAATTTTCTCATAACATTATATCATAATTTTCTCACTATTCAATATCAAATAACAATAAAAGTTAATTTACAATTGAATGGCTTAGTGCAAGACTGACGTAAGTGACTTTTTCGGGTGAAAAATGATTTTTTCGTTCAAAAGCGCCCAAATTTTTGCATGTGGTCTCCAACGTAATAGGAAAACATTGCCCTGTGTTTGTATTCCTTGTTTTTTTCGCCTGGTGTACAAAACAAAGTGGAAAGTTTACTCGCTCAAAGACGGGATCTGGAAATGAATTTCTTCAACTACGTTGTGACGTAAGCTTGCGTTTGCATTATTTTGGCGTGCAAGACAACGTCAAGCTTTCGATCAGACAAGTTGAAACCTCACCTGTTGCATGAAGTCCGCTTATTTGACTCATATTTGCGCCCGCCTGGCGGTGAAAGGACTTCATTAAGTCCGGAAACCCGTAAGTCACTAGCATATCTCAAAGAAGCGAGATGTGTTGCTGTTCCAAGATCGCTAAGCGGTCGAAGGCACACTGAAGCCAGGCGAGGAGTTTGAAAGCACTTCTCATGCCAAAAAATGAGTCGATGGCGAGAAGTGGCCCATTTGCCAAATGTTGCTGTGCAGAACGTTTGGAAATAAAGAAGTGCTTTTAGACTCTAAAAAAATCTGTTTAGTCGGCCTGTAGGCCTTGCCGTGTTGAAGTTGCTCAGGGATATCCCATAATAATCTTTAATGCATCTCGATAGGTCTTGTCAGTCGATCTCAGTCGGCAATGGAAAACGTGACAAACTTACATTTCGCTCAGCCAACCGAATATTAATTGAAACAGAATCGACGGAAAAGATTTTTTTCACTGAGAAAAGTAATGTATTACTTCATTTAGACAAAAATAGCCCTAAGCCCCGATTCTTTCCAGGAATAAATGGCCAATGTTTTCATGTAAGAGAAATGATTGATCCAAAGTCGCGATTGTTGACCATTGTTGTGTTACAGTGTGACAGTTGACCTTTTGGGAACTGGGGCAAACAAACGCCAATCATATTATGGACTAGCGGCTTTCGATCGCTTGCCTTTATTATCATGGAATCCCAATGGAATGATTCGTTTGTGAGGTTAGAAGATGGCGAGAGAAAGAGACAACAGTGTAAGTCTTTTGTCTTTAAATATGCCATTCCTTTTGCTATATATTTTCCGTTTGTTTTCAGTTTTCCCGCTTAGATTCAGTTCAGTGTTTTCACAAATATACAGGGTATTTAATTATCGCAGAGACGGAGCAATTTCAGATTGACTCAGCCGTTCAAGTACTGTAATTCGGAAAAATCGTCTCTCTTCGAATTTCAAGCGTTAATTCCTTGTGGCAACATTTCACGAAATATGTTTTATAAGGTATTTGTTGTTCGTCACGCAGTCAAAGTAATGGCAAGCTGCGCTGTTATAGCTCATTGAATTTCAAAACGTTTTACATCGCAGTAGCACCTATGAAATGCCGCATTTCGCCAGTGATTTTCACTTTTTTTTTTTTTGAAAGAATGCAAAGCAAACTCTTTTTAGTTCTTAAGGAGTTTCATGTTTTCACTGATTGCAAAACGTTTCACGAAATATGTTTTATAAGGTATTTGTTGTTCGTCACGCAGTCAAAGTAATGGCAAGCATCGCTGTTATAGCACATTGCATTTCAAAACGTTTTACATCATCGCAGTAGCACCTATGAAATGTCGCATTTCGCTAGTGATTTTCACTTTTTTTTTTCGAAAGAATGCAAACCGAACTCTTTTTTGTTCTCAACGAGTTTCATGTTTTCACTGATGGCAAAACGTTTCACTCTCAGAAGATAGGTAACCACCGCTAATAGACACTGGTCGTTGACTTTATTTCGATTCCCGATCATGCATGCTGTGTTTATGAAATGAAGCGTTTTCTTGTTTTATTATTTTCCCTAGGCTAGCACCAAAATAGAACTAACCCTACCACAAAGTGTTTAGAGACTCTAACCCTACGCCCTAGCCCTAGCCCTAGCCTTAACCCTAAACCCTAGCCCTAGCCCTACCCTAGCCTTAACCCTAAACCCTAGCCCTAGCCCTAGCTCTAGCTCTAGCCCTAGCCCTAGCCTTAACCCTAAACCCTAGTCCTAGCCCTACCCTAGCCTTAACCCTAAACCCTAGCCCTAGCCCTAGCCCTAGCCCTAGCCCTAGCCCTAGCCCTAGCCCTAGCCCTAGCCCTAGCCCTAGCCTTAACCCTAAACCCTAGCACTAAAACGGTAACCCTAACACTAAATGCTAAACCTAGGCCAAGGGTTAGGGTTTGCTTTTAGGTCTAACGCTAGCCGTGGGGTTATGTTACCTTTACTGTAACTGTCAAGCTATAGGCTCATCTTTCTCTAAGGCCCATGTTCATCCATTTCGTTTTGCGGCCCTGTATTATTGTTTTGAAGTCACCGTTGTCCTAATGTTTCTTTCTTTTTTTCCAAAGACAAAGCGCAAACCAGCTAAAAAAATATACGGGGCTATGCTCTTCTACTCAATTGAAGACGACACGCAAAAATTCGGGCGCTTTTGAACAAAAAAATCATTTTTCACCCGAAAAAGTCACTTACGTCAGTCTTGCACCAAGCCATTCAATTAGGTTTTCCATAGGTAGTTTAACAAATATTATAGAAATTGACTGTTTGTTTCCAGTGAGACTGGAAGCAAAACAAACCATTGGGTTTTTGAGCTAGCCAATTTATTTGCAATACAAGAGAGAGCAATAAAGGAAGAATTCACTTACTTATCTCACTTCTTTGGTCATGTGGTGAAATGTAATGTCTGGCAAATTTCTATTAGAGGGAAAAACCAAATAAAACAACCATTATTTTTGAAACTCAAATTACCACAGACTACTACCTCCAATCACGTGATATTCAAATGAAAACTACTGAGGAGCCTCTGGTAATGGACAACTGTAACTAACAACTCCTGCTGCTGGACAGCTTCCATAGTCAGACAAAGATTCTAGTATGCACCTCCACAATACAGATGCCTCTTTATCATGGACATTTCTCTTAGCCCGAGAGAAACTAGAATTCATATTATCTCTATAGTGCTTAAGGGAGCTACATCATAGTTTGCGCATCTTCAAAAGTGAAGCCCAAATTTATCAAGTTTGTAATCTGTGTTAATAATCTTCTCTGTCCTTTACCATCTTTGTTCCTTTATGATTTATTATTATCTCTCTGGTGTTTTTCTATCTTAGTTAACTACTATTTACTGGTTTCCTTCAATTTAAAGGCCATTTTGTGTGTGGCCAAAACAGTAACTCAAAATACTGTGACTGAGCTCCTTTAAAGATTGTCGTTTCTGACCGATCAGGGATCATGGATTTGCCAGTTGGGCTGTGGATTCTGTCTTCAACTTGTCCACAGGGCAAATGAAGTTTCTTGGAGAGATTTTGAGAAAATTCAAATTACAGAACTACTGTAAGATATAAACTTTTTGGGCATTAGTGAGAATGACTTACAGGCCAGTATATCATAGTAAGTTTGAATGTGCAGGAAAAACAAGTCTGAAAATTTGTTTTCTTTGTACCCGGCAGTCTACCTCTGAATACAGAACTTCCCCTAATAAGTTTACCACATACAATCATGATTTTTAGTTCCAGGAGTGTAGAACAATGGAAGAGTGGAAGACTTTATGAAGGTTTGACTGGAAACTTAACAGGTGTCAAATAGTTAAATAGCCTTCACTGAGCTTTTCCAGATGTTACATAAATTCCTTCCTTAAACTCTTACCATCCTATGCAGCAAGATGTATGTCACAAGACAGAAAGTTAACACAATAACTGCCGACATGAAGTAACCAAAACCACTGCTTATGGCATCCTTTCCTCCTGAAACAACAACAGAAAACCAAAAAAAAATTGTACTGTTTACCAAAACTTTAATCTCCAAAATTGTTTCAGCAACAATGAGTGCTGCTACCTCTCCTGAAAGGTAAGATGCATGAACTCCATCTCAGGTTCCATCCCCCTTCCAACACCAGCAAGTTTGTTGGGGAGCCTTGCAATTTCATTTACACACTTGGAGGATGGGGGTGGGGGACGGGGCAGGGAGCAATTTGAAAGTAAGTGTTTTGACTAGATTTCAACATGACGAATCTCACCAAGCTAGAATCCAAACCATTTCATCAGGTAAGTAATTTATGGGTTTGACAGCTCAATAAATGACTCTGGTATCATAATGTTCACTTTACCAAGTTAGTTTCGAAAATGGTGCAAGCTTACCTAGAAGAGAGAAAATACTTGCCAAAGCTGCAAATGCGCCCCCAACACCCTGTTTGAAGAAGAAAACACAAATCACAGATGAAGTGAAATTATTCTGTTTTATCAAACACCGTCTACAGAGTTTCAATATTTTTTGGTCGGCAAATGTGCTAACAAGTACATGAAGAGTGAACCACAGCACCTCTTGCTTATCACTGACTTTTAAATTTGTTTATGTTTAAATTTCCAAAAGGCACCAAAAAAACAGAGTCTGCATTTGAGCTGAGAAGCTTAACAACTGCATGGTCTCTTGAAAAGCAGGTTTCCAAAATATATGTCTAGCTGTTGTTCTGACTAGATTGAAATTATCACAGATCAGAAGTCTGATATAAGCACTATTTTACCTGGCCAGTCATAACAGCTCCAGTGTATCTTTGCGGCATCATTCCACACACGCCAAACAGTCCACCCTGATAGACTGCACTGGTCACTGGTGAAATTAAAGCAGAACACAATTTCATTGCATGCAACCCTGGGTGATGCAACAGCCTAACAACAGTGCTCTGGACTCTACATCCGGGTCCGGGTTCGGGCCAGAGTCATTGTGCTGTGTTTTTGGGCAAGATGCTAGTCTTATGGTCCTCTCTCCGTTCAGGTACATAAGTGGGCAACAGTGAAATTAAATTCCAGTTCATGATCCTTGCACATTAATAACAACAACTTAATACATAAAGTAATACACAAAATTTATATAATGACAACTTACTGTTAATTAGGACAATTGTTCCAATGGTGATATAAAAGAAATCTGTTGTCCCTGTGAGAATCGAGAAGAGGAGCAATTAATTTTTTTGATTCTATAACGGGAATAGCCAGTTAACAGGCAGGAGAGCACTGTTATTTTTAAGAAGACAAGAGAAGAGCATAGAGAAACATGAAACAAAGAAAGTGATTCTCACACTTCTTGAATTGACAGGATTAGGATTTTTGGAGATACAATTCACTTGAATTGATTCATCACAGTGCACACAATTTCTATATATTTGACTCCGAGGTCTAGCAGATATATACATGTGTATCAAGAGGTGATACTATAATATAAATTATATAATTTTTATATAAATGCCAATTTTACCCTGGTGTATGGTAATATTAACTGTCTTATATTGTTACCAGAGGTAATGTTGAACCACAACATAATCAATAATGATTTGAGGAACTTTGTAAGAAAATCTAAAATGCCAACTGCAGACAACTTACAATTTGATGTATCAATGACGACAAGGACTGTCGTCACTACAAAGCACAGCGTCATAATACAAACTGATGTGAGCATTCTGACCTGAAGAGAAACCCTGAAAAATACACACCACACACATGTCAAGAAGCTTTTCCTGACTATAACTGACAGCAGTCTAAAGTTAATCTTTTGATGAGTCACTGTTATGTCACAGTTAAATTAATGATAATTTATGGCAATTTTAAAGAATACGTTCAGTTATCAACTGCTAAACAATGTTTAAATATACTATTGCAGCTTTTAAATAGTTATCATCTACTATTGTGACAACATCTAGTTACATCTTGGTAATGTTAACTGCACTAACAATAAAACAGGCAGAAAATGTTTTGATGTTCATAATCAGTGACAGCTGCTGGAAGTCACCTTTTGGTCTTTTAACTTTCCAAATCTCCGTATTGGGCAAGGCCATGTATATGTAGTTTTGAAAAAACATTAGTTTGAAAAACATTATGCTTGTGTAGGAGTTTTATTTATGTTTTCAACAGGAGGGCAACTGGTTTTTACAGGCAGGCAAAATTACATGTATTTCAACTGAACTTCTTTATAAGAAAACTTTCCAACTTTGCACTCAATGGTCAAAGCAGGTGAGGAAAATTGTCCTTACAGCCGTTCAATTTGCCCGGTGCCCCGCCTTAACGAGACCCCTGCTTGTGACAAGTCATCGCAACCACAAAATTTTTTCCTTTGTCAAGTGGTTCTGCATGGATGTTACCCTCAGGTTCAGACTAAAAACATTTCCAACATAGTAGAACCTTTCCTTCTTGACACCTTTACATTACAACCAGAGTTTGGTCACAGAGAGACTGGAAGTCATCAATCTCTACTTAGAACTACAATACCATGGATATTACCTGTTCTGAAAAAAATCTTACTTGTGTTTAAAAAGAGTGTTTAGCAAGAACATAAGAACATTAGGAACCATGGCTGCCACTGAGAAGTAATTTTCAAAGCTGTGCTTCAGGTCCTCATCTTTCTTCAGTTTTTCTTGAAAATACTACAACAGTTAAAGTAAAGAATAGGTTACAAGTTATTTCTATGTCAAACATTGATTTGACATTACAGATTGAAGCAAAGTTTCTTTTTCCACTAATCTGCAGTTTAGCCATTGATACTGTAATGATTTACCCACTGTATACCCACTGTTGGAGCTTAGCAGGCAATAGAAAATAGCCCCCCCAAAAAGTATACTCGCTGATTGGTAAATCATCTTTCTATAACTTGATACAACACAGAACTAGCATGATGTGAAGATGGCACAAGCAAAGAGAATTTATATTCTAATGATCGAAGTAAACAAGTTGCTTTCTTTTTCCAGTCACGGGATTTTCTAAAAGAAATACACATGTAGAAAACATGCTCTCCATGTTTCTATTGAGTTATAGAAACACTCCAGCCTATAGTTTGGGAGAACTTGAAAAAGCTCTCACCTGTTGGCTGGTGTTCCCATAGCATTTCTCTTTCTTCCTAACTTCCACTGGTGTTTCTATTTAACAATAAGATTATGAGCTCGAGATTTCTATGAGGTGATAGTTGATGAAGCCAAACGCCGAATCAACTATTCCCTCATAGAAATCGAGACCGAATAATCTAATTGTTTTAGTAGAATTCTAACTGAATTTTCCTTCAAATAATGATTCCAATTATTTCTGATCTTAGTATTGAACTTCACGCTTTAGAGAATTTACATGGACTGAATTGTCAATTTGACATTTGCAGTTGTCTATGCGCATTCATCAGTTTCTGTCAAAAATTTCAAGCTTTTTAATTCAAGAAACCGAAAATGCCCTCCTTTTAGTCTTCTCAGCTGTTTGATTATCCATTCGTTTCTAAATGTTCTTTCAAAACTTTGGAGAATCGAGGAAACGTTACAATTTTTTCAACCGAACCAAGTCACTGCACACTAATGGCTGATAGCGTGCAATGGTTCAGCCAATCGGATTGCAGCATTTGCATTAGTATACTAGTAGAATTCTACTAATAAACAATTAGATTAAGAGCTAGAGATTTCTATCACAAGATAGTTGACGAGGGCTGCGCCCTCGTCAACTATCATGCATAGAAATTGAGAGCAAATAATCTTAAAAACCTAATAGTTGTTCGATACTTCAGCTTAATCCTCTTTACAGACACTTCGAAAATACCAAGAAGCGGCCATTATTTTGTTAACAAGGGCACACTGCTACGCTTCTCACTATCTATCACAGAATGGATAGTGAGTAGTGTAGCCAATCAGAGAATGGCATGCGTGATAGAACGCTAGTAGATTTATATTGAAACTCAATAGAAACACAGTACATGTTTTCTATTTCTTATTATTATAGATGCACTGCTGGAAATTATAGAGTGCATACAGTGGAATTCTGTTTTTTTTTTTAACTTCCAAGGGAAACCAAAATCTGTTTGGAAAATTGGGTAATGCAAGAAACTGGGGATAAAATCACATTGTTCAAATGAGGAGAGGAAAACAATTTTTGGTTCATGTTATCGGGAGGTTCGAAAATTGAGTGTTCAAGAAATCAGGACCCAGATGTTGGAAGGCCAGTGCAATCACCACTCCTTCTCAGATGCAAAAGTTTTTTTTTTTCGCTTTTCCAAACCATTTTCTAAACCAAATAAACAATGGCCTTCCACGTTTTGCAAGAAAACAATGCCCTTTTGAGGAAAACCATCTTCTATTTGGTAAATAATCTACTTACTGCATGAGCAGTGATAAACATGTTCCATGGCAGCAGAGTCCCAACTCCTTGAATAACCATGATGAGATACACCACATGGAACCTGTAGGAAAAAAAAGTGACCTTAAATAAATCCTCTCCTCGTTAAAATAAAAAGGTAAGTTATGTAAGGCTCAGACTGTGGGAAAAACAAAAAAGAAAACTATTTCTTTGCTTCCCTTTTGGCTTGCATGCTATCTGTTAGTTAACATTACCCATTGTGGCCCATACAAGCAAAGCAAAAACATTACTTTGTTGCAGTATATTATATTACACAATAATCATTTCAAATATTTTTAACTATAGATAATTATAATACAGTTGGACCCCACTAATTTGAACTTGGTTATTTCAAATTCCCCATTACTTCAAACTCAAAACATTTCCCTTGGAATTGTTCTTCAGTCATGTACTATTGGCTATTTCAAACATCCGCTATTTCAAACTATTTTTCGATTCCCCAGAGAGTTCAAAATAGCGGGGTTTCAACTGTACATACAATCATGTATATTTTTAGATGTGGTACAATTACATTACTTAAGCAATATCGATAAATACATGTCAAGGCATATTGGTTACTGCTTTGCCTTAGGAGCTATAAAAAAATTTGTTTTAAATTTATGTCTCCTCAAATTGAAAGGGCTTTAATACTCCTTAGTTTGCAAAATAATACAGTGAAATACTGGTTTTTCAATCAACATCTGAGAGAATTGGTTTAAAAAATTGGATACAAGAAGTTAGAGGAATGCAGGGTAAAACTGAAGCGTTTGATTGAGGGGAGAAAGGACTAAAAGTTTGAGTTATTAGGAAATTTGAAAGCTTAGGTCAAGAAATCGGGATTCCCACAGTATTATAAAACACAAGCTCAAATAACACAATGCAATAATTATTGCATTATTTTGCACATAGGTAACTTCTGTTACCTAAGAAATGCTCTCAAATCTATTAAACACTGCAGAATTGGCTGTTGAAATAATATTTCTGACTCCTTAGTGACAACTGTTTAAATATTGCTGCCATGCATTCAAATATCTTCAAATACCTGACCATTGACTGGCAATAAGATTCTTTCAAGTGACCATCAGCTCATAAGAAGCTTGAATAACACGATATCGACTGAGAAAAATTTGAAAATATAACTGCCCAGGTAAAACAATTACTCAAAGACTTATTCACACTGATCCTCAAAAGAGGAATCATGCCTTGACACTTTGCTGCTGACAGAAAAAGATTTGCTAAACAGAAAGCTCGGAAGCAGTTTTAAGGCATGTCAAACAGATGAAATAAGAACTGCAATCAATATTGAGGTTATGATTAAACTGTTTTCAAGATCTTGAACAGTACCACTCACAAAATACACTTGGTTGACTTTTCAATATTGTATCAAGTTAAAAGGTACAAAATTAATGCCACCCACGTAAAAGTGATTTGTGGTTAACAAACCACATGTATAAAGAAAACCACATTTTGGCAATGGTTTTGGGGGTTGGAAAAATTCTGTGACGTTTACAAGCTTGGCGGGGTTACATATTTATCTTGGGTACAAGGGCAAAGGTAGTTGAATTTCCGGACAGGAAATTTTAGCAGCAGCGTGCACGAAAATCTCTTCGACTTAGCGTGAACACTACTACTTAAATCTCCTCGTGACTGCATACTGAAAATGCGAAATAATCTGCGGTTTTGAAGTAAAAAAAAATATGCAAACTACCCCTCTGTTATACGTGTCTATAATTCTAAAATTCTCTACCTTCCAAAAATCTAGAAGCTTACTTCTCTACGTGAAGGTAAATTGCTTTCAACATCACTATCGTGGCACGAAATATTGCATTAGATCGTTATTTTGATAACAATATTGATTTAAACATGAATTTTGCGCGGAAAAAACCGAAATAATGTAACAACCAAAAGAAAACGCAACGTTTAGAGGGACGGTAAACATCCATTTATTTATCTAATCGCCGTTCATCGATTTTCCAAATATCTAAAGCGTTAAAGAAAACGATGTTTGAATTTTAGCTCGATAGCAACAAGTATAACATTAATCAGCACAATGGGCCACCATCGTTAACAGCATGTTCCTTCAAAAGCAAGACAAGCTCCACAAAAAGTTAGGCTTAAGCTCGCTTACTGAAGGCTACGCAAAAAATGTTCTAAAACTCATCTTAAGACAAGCTTTCTTTGAACTATGCAGTGCTCAGAACATGCTTTCACAGAACTTTAAAAAAAGAAAACGAGAAGGGAGTCGGTGACACTACAGTTGATGACGGTATCAAAGCATCGATCGCGAAATAACACCGCCACAAGTTGAGCTAAAATCTACCTTTTTCTACCTTAATACCTATACTAACTAAGTCTAACCTACCGATCTCGTGGTTCCATTGACACAAGTAGAGTTTTCTTCGCAGGACTTTTATCCTTCTTCTCAAGAAACGTCTCAATTTTCACTTCTTCGCGTCCGGCGCCCATGTTGGAAAAAAAAATCGAGTTTATCTCGGCGTTGACTTCTTGCGAGATTCAGAAGCTAAGAAAAACTCTAACGCACTTTACACGAAAACTTTTCTAAAACTCTTATGCGCGAGATTGTTCGAAGCGTGCTAAGATTTTGCAGCAAAAGACTTCTGCTTTGTCAGCTTGTTAAAAGCTTTTTTCGCTGGGAGCGGTGAACGCCGGAAACCAAATGAATGACACTTACACGTTCCAGATGACTGCCCCACAGAGGGAGGGGAGGAGAGTGCAATATCTCTCATAAAAAATGTTACTTTATACTTCCTCCATAAAGCTATCTACCCTATCTTTTCTTAAGTTTACATGCCTAGCATTCGTTCTTAGCAATTCTTTTCTTAGTTAGGGGTTTTCGTTGTCTCAACCTAAGAAAAATAGCTTTTCTAAAATTGACACTTACCCCTCCCTACCTAAAGTAAGCAAATGACCTTACCATCACGTAGAGGTCACGTGTTGCGCGAAGCGAAGCTTCTGAAGAATGCGACTTTGTATTTTCAAAGTTTTGCGCTTGTTGCGGGATTCTTTTGATTATTTCAACAGCCTTACGTTCTGCCGACAAAAGTTATTTCCTCCATTCGGCATCTTCATCAGCGAATTTCGCAAGGGCACCAAAATGTTATTTGATATGTTAACTTGAAACCGGAAATCGCATTCAAAAAAAGCCCGTATCATTGTGTGATCAGCCGTTCATGTGACCACATTGCGACGCAAATGTTTTTATTAAAAATGCTAATTTAGATATTTCTGACCTTCAAAACTCAAGCTTGCAAGGTAAAAGGGCGGTGATCAGAAGTATTGGTTGTAAATTGATCTTTTTTAATCGATCAAGTGTAACACAATCTCACTTCCGGTCAAAGCAAGTGATTATGTAATCGTGTTCTGAGTCACATCAAAATCAATTTTATTGACTTTTGTTATTCCCCACTGCAATGTTATGTAAAAAACAAACAAACAAAAAACAAACAAACAAACAAGTAGAGAAATATCACTTGAATAGTTGGAATGAAAATGAAATCAATCACAACTCATGAGAGTCTGTTTTCCTAAAGGTTCCCGTAGGAGGAAGGATGCCAAAGCCTGGTTCACACTAGTGACATAACAACAAAACGACATCGTCACAAACGACGATGTAAAATGGACGTTATGTTTGTAGTGTGAACATGTAGACATAATGACATATTAGCAACGTAACAGCATGAACATAATCAGGGTGTTCATTAGGCATCGGGGATCAGAGAATTCTCCGGCTAAATTTCAAAGGCCTGTAGCCATTTTTTTATTTTTAAAAAATCATTCTCCTGTTACTTTACACTACTCTCCTGCTATTTCAAATATTAACGAAAACCCTGCATAATAACATAAAGATAAAACTGATCTTTTCCTTATGTCATTATGTCGCTATCATGTTCTAAAATCTCGACTCTGGATGATGGATGATGGACGCCCTGGGAGGGGGATACTCCCTAAAATTTTTGGTGGGGGTGCATGGCCCGAACCTTGAAACTTTGAGTTTTAATACCCTATAATTTCAGACTTAGGGAAAAACATCTACACCCCATTTCAAACCTCTAAAATAAGTAAATGGCTCTAACATATGACCACAGCTAACCAGAGATTCCAATTCGGTAAACTTTTGAGAAAGGCTACAAAATGTGCCAATGTTGATGTGGACAAAAATAGTTCCGTGTTCAAAATACCCAACTATGTCAAGCCAGAGTGAAATACATACATTCTTTCAGGCCAAAATGGTGATATTCTTTGCCCTTTTTCAGACCAAAACAGCTCAAAAACCATACCCTTTGGGGCTGCACATACCTATATAGCCAATATAAAGGAAAACCAGCCCCCCTCCCCCCAACACCCACACACATTCTTTGAGGGTGGCAAGGGCAAAAGTTAATGTGGGACCTGTGAAAGGTAACCAATTTAAAAGATAAATGTTAATGAACTTGAAAGATTATGTCAGACATGAGCATAAGCTTAGTCAAACCAAAATTCCAAGCTTGAAGTTTATGCTGTCTTTCCAGTCCATGATCATGGGATTTTCTTCTTAATGTATTCAGTCATGTAATTATTTAACTATGCTCATTATTTACCTGGAGAATATCGTGCCAGTACAGCCACTGTGTCTGGTTTTAAAATAATTCAAATCAAAAATTTGTCCATTATTTTGTAAATTAGAAGGGAATCCATACAATTATAACACAGGTACCATTGGAAAAGGCTTATTGCAAGTAGCCTGTCTGATATCCTGTGTTTAGTGATCAGGCTACAAACATTTAAATTTAAAGGACCTGGATGACCCTGGATAAAAGGCTCTCTCTCTATCCCAGCCTTCTCTCTCCTTTCCACAGACAAACAAGTACCAAGCCCTTCCCAAGTGTTCCTTTCACTGATTTCTTTTCCCGTTCATCTGCCTGCAATTTTAAGGCCAAATTGCTATAGCAGATGCAGTTCTAGAATAAATGGCGACTGATTTTGACCAAAATGATGGACGGTCATGACGAGTACAAAAGGCGCAACTTAGAGATGGGTCTGCGACCACACTCCCCCATGGAATGTTATGGATTTTTAACTCTGTTTAAGTCCCTTTTCCTGGGTTTCCGAGTCATCCTAAAAATATCTGAATGATTTCTGTAAAACAGTGGAAACCACTACGGATCTGTACCTGCTTGGTATCTCAGCTTATAGTGGATGTGTTACATAATCTAGCTAGGTCCACGGAAAGATTAAGTCCTCACAAAGGGAAGAACTAAATCTGAATTTGCCTTTATCCAGGCAAACTTTTTACAAGGGCTTTCTCCATCTTAGATTTAGTGATTTTTCTTTTGGAGGGCATCACGTGTGTTGGCGCAGCTCTGGATTGAACATTCCAGGTTCCAGTCCTGCTGCCATCACTATGTTGTGACTCAAGCAAGACACCCACTTTACCCTCAGTATCTCTCTAATGCCTGGATATATAACCATGCAAAATTGTTCGGGTAACATGATAGAATGCTAAGGAGTAACTTGTTGTTGCCGGGAGCAGCAACACTTCTAGCCCCTCATGATGCAGAGACCACAGTGCAGGGGAAGGGCTTATGACTTACTATGATTAAAATGGCTAAATTAGACAACTAAGGAGACCATTCCCCGGGGGGGGGGGGGACTCCCATGTAAAAAGACAGGGGTGCTCGTCAGAAATTTTGAAAAGAACCCCTGCAAGGTACCAAGATCCAGTTTTGTGAGCGTGGCTTGAAATTTTTCCTCCCTTAAGGTCATTCCACTGAAATAGAACCTGCAATGAGATTTTTGTGCAACTTTGGATATTTATTGTTTATACTATAGGAACTTAAATTTTGAAATAAAAATGAGGGGTCCCCATGTTCGTTTAGGAACAACAGCACCTTGTTTATATCCAATAAATCCTTACTATAGTACCATAATACTGTATTCACAATTGCTTGCTAAATTCACGTTTCAGACGATTGTTTTTTGTTCTACACTGAGAATTGGTCCATATTTATTTTACACAGAGACATTTATTTCTCAAATATTCAAAACAACAGAAAAAATTATAGGTCACCATACTTGTTTGCGAGAAAATGATGATTTACCACTATGGTGAGATCCAGCTGTAAAGAAAAAGCCACCATTTTTTAATGTGCACGCACTAATCAAGCATTAAATTATGCACAGAAGGGATGCGCAATGCAATACTGGGGAATGGCCTTAACAGGTACCAATTCTCACATAACACATTATCTCCTGTCATATTTTTTCGGCTCATTACCCTAGAAGGTACCTTAATAGCTTCCGCTGTGGACCTTTTGAGCCTAAACACCCTAAGAGGTACGAAAACTGTGTTTTTAACCCCTAAAAGGTATGACGAGCACCTCCGTCATTTTTTTATGCGAGTCCTCCCCCGGGACCATTCTGGGTGTCGCAAGCATCATAGATACCCTTTTACATATAAATTCCCCCCCCTTACCTCCTCCCTACACCAGGCTGGTCATCTCTATACCATCAATAGGGCTGTAAGAGTATGTAAATCAACACTAAACGCATACACAGTGAATTTTACCCTGGATTTTGCCACATTATTTTCTGAGATGTTCAATTCAGCATCTATGAATGACTCAATGTTTATTTATCAGAATTACAGTGGAACCCTGCCTTGGTTTGGTTTCAGCAAAAAAAGAACCCTGCCTTATGGCCTCATTATTATGTACAGCCACTTTATTGTGGCCAGAAGAGAAGCTCAGTCAGTCATTTTCCCATTTTAAAGAACCTGTTTAATACATGTACAGTCACTCTGTTAATATGGCCAGATTTTTGTGGCCAGTTGATGACCAGAGGTCACCAGATTAACAGGGTTCCACTGTAATATTAAAGTTGGAGAACCAGTGCCACAAAAGTCTGCACTGGCCTAGTGGCCGGTCATGCCAGTGCGTACTTTTATAAATATGCTCTCAAGTGATAATTTCTTCAGCAGTGATAACAGTGGAGCAGAACTCTTTCCTTCTTAAAGAGGTCTGAGGAATACTTCCCCAGAAAAATTTGAAATGCATTAGATGTGCTTGGTGGAAATATGATCCTTATGAAGTGCTTGAGGGTGGAATTAAATACTTTGGTGGTATTATTGCATGAACCAAAACAAATAAATACAAAATTGTTCAAGACTGTTTCCATTCACATTGAGTCTACAGGGGCGTAGCTAGGGGGGGGGGGGGGGTCCTGGGATGCCTGTGACCCCCTTTTGTAAGCCTTTTTGAGCAAACAACTTTCAACAGGTGGTGAAAACGACATGACAATCTGGTGAGTACCCTCACTTTGACACAGTGAGAACCCCCCCTTTGAAAAATCCTAGCCACGCCCCTGATCTCACACTCAATGTGCAAGGCTTGAATGCTCAGTCTCTGGTTTCCCAAGCAATGAAGAGAATATACCTTTCTCGCATTCAACTTCAGTGTGTATGAAAAATAGCACTAGAGTAAGGTTGGGGTGGACATTTTCATACATTGATTCATTGACTTTGACTTTACCCCATTGTTTGTTGGAATACGGGAAAGGTTTATAGATGTATGTGGATGTATTTCTACCTCCCTCTCCCCCTCCTGGTCAGGGTGCTTCTCTATAGAACCACTGTGATCATTAAAAAGTGTCTTGTACAAGGACAACACAATGATCCTCGGCAGGACTTGAACCTGTTTGCTTAATCCCTTTAAGATGATTTCCAGTCCATACTGTGCAGTCTCAGCACCCTAAGTTTACAAAAGTTGTAAATCTCACTCGATAGAATGCGAACTGATGTTATTCATTTTGAACCACATACTTTATCTCCGAGACCTTTCAAATTCTTTTTCCAACAGCTTCATTGATTTTTACAGCTGTGAAGTTATTTCATCAAGTGACCTGAGAAAGAACGAAGCATAGAGCCTCCACCACTTCACCTCCATAATGGTGGTTGTTTTGAAACTTTGAATTTACTTCATGTAAGTATTTGCAAAATGCTTACATTTTGTGATACCTCGCATGAAACAAAACAAAAAATGCATACAAACTCTTGAGAGTGTACGGACTGGAAATAATCTTTAAATCCAAATTTTGTTTCTAAATGACAACATGGAACAAGACCTTAACACCCCCCTCCTTCTTTTCTATCCTCAGTTTTGGGTACTTCCTGTACCAAACATGTGACCATATTGCTGATTTGACATACCACCCATAGTAGACAAAGGTCTGCATAATTTGGTGCACTCAAAGTTCAAAGTTGTTTCCCGGCAAGCGAAAAAAATCCAGGCAAGTGCATTCTCTCAGCCATTCACTTTGATGGCAAGCACTCTCAAAATTAAGCTTCCAACACTGACCCAGGGTACTTGCAATTTAATTGGTACAGGGTGTGTTCCCTGGACATTGTATATTTGTAACTGTTGTCTCTAGACGATTGCCTGTAATAGGGTATCACTTTTCACTCAACATAATTATTTGTTCAATTCAATCATTAAACTTTACAGGCTAGGACATACATAGAAAAGAAAACAACAATCGAGGTGATGAATCTATGCAATATTTAACTCTTAACTATGAGAATTCAACTGATGAGGCGATTTCGATGTAATAAGGAATTTAAACAAATTAGCAAACAGAATAGCTCCAGGGGAGAAACTGGTTTACGCATTCTTCTCTATCACTTAGAGTGACCAAGGAAATGGCATAGACCGGTCTTAAGAAAGTAACACATATCAGCTTACAGATTAACTCATAAAGGTTTAAAATAATTTCAAATATTTAGCTGGGAACGAGATTACTCAGGACTACTCGCTTACTTGTCTACCGGTTCGTTCTGTATGGATCGAGGATCGCCCAAAAGCCTTTCCTTCGACTCCGGATCCTTGACGACTTTTCGTCCCATTTGCCTTAAGGAGAAGAACTTCTTAATACCACTGGCTGGAAAATCTTCCGCTAGAAGTCGACTGGAGTTGCGAAGGAAATAACTGAGGCTAGAAGTTTTGGTCAACGTCTTACCCGACTGGCATCATCGGTGTCTATTTTCATTCACGTGAGCGTCACGAAAGCTCTCTTAGAGACGTGAGCAAGCGTCGGAGAATCTTTAAATGCAGTTAAACAAACGATCTACCGCCGTTTTTTCCAAAGAAAAAGAAACACATGCCTATTTCCTAGTCAAACTACAGAAAACGTCAGCCGTTACTACAAACTATCAACCTCACATCCGCTACAATCAAAAGTTCATTACGTAACGCATGCGTATTACTGGCGCAGTTACGCGGCAAAACTTCAGCCAATGATAAGTTATGTTGTTTGTTGTTTTTGTTTTGGTTGTTTATCGGTTTGTTGATGATTTTCTTTTATTTGCAATTTCTCTTTCTCTTAGTCCATGAAATACATTCCATGCTGGCTGGATATGGTTACTATGAAATAGGCATTACGTATAAATTTTCAAATGTGTGATTGGCTGGTTTACCCGACACACCCTGAACATGCCCACTGTTTGAACCTCCTGCACAATGTATAATACATCTTTTTCGTCACTTTTCAAAAGCTGGCATTTCAAGTTCAATTCAAAGGGTATTATCAGAATTTTTAACTTCAGGCCAAATAAAGAGGTAGTATTTATATAGCCCTATATTTCAAAAGGTGGAGTTTCAGAATTTTCCAATATTTCTTGTCTCGATGTGAAGTTTATATGAAATAATTCATATATGAACTGCGGTTGTACATGAAAGTGAAGAATGATCATCGCAGTAAATTTTCCAATTTAAACAATTGGAAAAAAGAAGCCTGAAAAAAAAAAAAAAAATCAGGGCTTCAACGGGATCCCGTTGAAGCCCTGATTTTTTTTTTTCAGGCTTCTTCTTTCCAATTGCTTAAATTGGAAAATTTACTGCGATGATCATTCTTCACTTTCATTTCTTGTCTCCTTGTTTCACCTTCCAGGCGCTGTCCTTTATAGGCAAGATGGCAGCGATAATTGCCTTCGAGACGGTTCCATTAGGGGAAAACTTGTATTTTGTTTTATTTATTATTTGAAGGTGCCCTGTTGGGTTTTAAATTTCCTACACCGTGCGAAGGGTTTAAGTGTAAATTTTGCCCATAAATCGAAGGGCCGGAGTACGGAGTGTGGAGTGCTGAACGTTTGTTGAATGGTTCAAGGGTTCACAGTTTATTTTTGGAAAGCACGCAGCATATTTATTGGAAGGCAACATGACCTTCGCCCAAGGAAACCGAAGGTGGATGAGATTATTTTCAGTTGAGTCGTGATTCGTCACATTTTCTAGACATGGTCCAAAATGGACTGTTCTTTTTCTAAACGTGAACTGCTAACTATGAAAATCGTGGGTTGAATATACCATTTTGACTGAATGAAATGACCGCCATATGAACGGTCCACTTGAGGCGGCGTTGATTTTTTTTTAATCTATTATTTCCAAAATTTCTATTTTTAGTTGATTTCAAGTCACTTTTAAATTTTCTTTTATTTCTATTTTTTTAAAAATTTTGTTTATTTCAATTTTTTTACACTCCACACTCTGCGTTTTCGGAACAGCCCAATTAAATTGAAGAGCGTACAATGGTTTTACCGCGCTTAGACGAAAAAGAACTGTTTTTATATTTCAATTATTTTAACATTCGAAAGAAACTTTTCTTGAAAAGCTATTTTCTTTGTAAAGAGAGTGATTCTGGATTTAAACAATTTCTACCCCCTGCCTAAGATTTTAGCGACAAGAGGTTACTTATTAGTAAAAAACCAGTTTTAGCTTTGATCGAAAATGCAATGAGAAATGCGTTCATAGGGCCATTTTTGAAAAGGCACAACATTCTAGTTGTGCAAGAAGAGGCCAAATACAGGATATTTCTACCATCATTACCCTTGGTGTTGTGGTCTGGCCTTGTCTCACTGGTTGGTGCTTCACACAGGGTTAACCGCTCATTGCCCCTTTTCCCCTCGGACAGAATTGTCCAAGAAAAATTGCTGTTATGTTATGTCCTCCATACGTACACTATATAAAAGGCTTAGCCACGGAAACTGCAGAAATTAGAGAAGAACCATATGTTGGGCTTATTCACAAACAATTTCCGGGCCTCGGAATAATACGCGAAAAGAAACTCGTAGAGTGGAAGAAACATACGGCGGGTAAAGTTAAAAAGACAAAGGACACTCCTTGTGACGACGTGCAACTTACTTGGTAATTTTGTTGCGACAAAAGATATGTAACACGTGTCACGTTTTCCACCCATGGAACTAAAAACAACTAATTCTACTTTTCAAGGTTTTCGTTCCAGCAAGCAGAATTGTAAAGGACTTTTTGCTATGATGAATGCAACGAACAAGATGCAGAACTGTTCATTTCAGCGGGGAGGGGTAGTGGAGGCGGGGGGAGGGGCTACGCAAGCAACGTTTCTCGCACCCGGGGGAGCCTCCTTGTTCCGCTTTATTCCGTTTTCACATGAGATCCCCTCTCCCCAGGATCTCGCAAATGCGCAACAAAATAACGGCGTCTTTACAAGTCAACAAGCCCAGTGACTTTCAATAAAAATTTATTACGTGCACACAACCATTAAAGCTTTTTTTATACACAAAGCTGTAGCACTCTCGTGATAAAAATAAAGACTCTAAAATATCTTTACTACATGGCTAAAGGACTGTGTTAAAGACTGAACCATACAACATAAATTAGATTAACTACAAAAGGCAACAAAGAGTTTAAACAACCACCAACACTTGTGGTTAAAAAAAAATAAAAATAATGTATTAACGATCTTAAAAGGTTTACTTTTGGATTTGAGATAATTGTTGGAGAAATCCCTGTCGTTTGTTTAATTTCCTTTTTTGTTAGTTCCATAGAGATTTACGTAAAGTATTACTTAACAATCAGACATCTAAAATATTTACAAAATTAATATTGGCTTTAACAGACAG
The DNA here is from genome assembly GCF_042242905.1 of Orbicella faveolata. Classification (NCBI taxonomy): domain Eukaryota; kingdom Metazoa; phylum Cnidaria; class Anthozoa; order Scleractinia; family Merulinidae; genus Orbicella; species Orbicella faveolata. The sequence goes on along the minus strand of NW_028301542.1, from coordinate 3,516,101 downwards.
TTTCAGAGACAAAACTGGGCTGCTCCTAATGTTTCAGTCTTCGGATAAACGTCTAATGTGCGACCATTCAATTCAAAGCTATTAAGCAGTACTTTCATGTGGTACGGTTTATTATGCTGTACAAGGTGGATGAAACCCTACTGTGCGACCATTCAAATGAAAGCTACTGAGTAGTGCTGTTTATTTTGCAACTATTTTGCAAGCAGACATTTCAGTTAATTCTTTGAATTTTCAGTTTCAGTGCATGAGCTGTATCCGAAATATACCCTAAAGAGAGACAGAAATGACAACAGTTGTATATATATTACATTTTGCTCCAAACGGCCTTCAACTGTTTACTTCGTTGTCTATTCTTTCAGGTACAAATCGTACACCTAGGTTAAAAAGCAACAAATTCTTAAAATATTCTTTCGCAAATTATATCAACATTAACTTTGATTGACGGTAGTTAAATTATAACTGAATGAATGGTGATTTTTTTTTTAACAGATGTCTTGTTCCAGAAAGTTAAACCATAAACCAAACGGGGACATCACATAATTATCATGAAGTCATTGTTTTGGAAAAGCTCCGTTTTCAAATGTTTTCCAGTCACTCTTAAACACAAAGCCAGCATTTTCAAATTCTGTCTGTCTGAAGATCGTTTTAGAAAAGCTGGCCTACTGTGGAATAAAGCTCAGCTTGCGAACAGGCTCCCAGTGAGCGTGTCCCACCCGATTGCTTTGCTCATTCTTCTGTTTTGTGCTGGCCAAATTTTTTTCCATCGTCGCCAGGAACCTGTTCGCAGGCTAAATAAAGCTACGTTTTCAACTTTCTCCTGGTGTAGTGTGGATGGTGCCCAAGTGATTTACTGAGGGAGTGGGATATGGTTTATATTCTGGAACTAGACTGTAATCATAAGAAACGGCAGGAAATCTGAGTTAATCAATAGGATCCACAATCAGTGGTGCAATGTACTCAGAATGCCTGATACCAAAATGAAAACTGGGAGCTTTCTTCCTGTGTACCCAGAACTGCAAGAGAAGGAAATAGTTGCATTTAATCAATAAAACCATAAATCAGTTAATCAATCAACCAATCAATCAATCGATCGATCAGTCAGTCAGTCAATTGGCCAGTCTGTTGGTTGGCCAGTCAGTCAGTCAAACTGACAGTTTTTAGGCGATTTTAGGTGCAAGTAAGAAACAAAATTCGATTCCAAAGCAGGATGCCATGGGTTTCCTGACAGAGGAGATACCATGAATCTGAAGTTAATAGGCTGGGATAATAGAAGATATCATGGTTCTCCTATCAAAGGAGGTCAGTGGAACAAGGTCCCAGTTCTTGTGGTCATAAAGGTGGACAGTATAGGAAATCCCTGTCAAGAAAGGGGAGGAAACCATAGAGAGGAACTCACAATGGTGCCAATTATTCTGGTGGGTATGACAAGCATAGATTTCCCAAAGAGAGTTTAAGATTAGAAGTCATTGAAATGGTAAAGTGGTACAATTCTGTGCTTACAAAACTTTAAAATAATCATTATTGGATTCTAATAGTTACCATTTCTGGTCTATGAGCTCCAGGTCCTGGTTTCAAGGTTCTATCGCCAGGTGCGTAGTTACGAGCATTCATTGAAAAGATGGGCTTCCTATCTTTGTAGATATTCGGGTCAATCACTTTATATGTGCCTGGTCCCGGGGTCTGTAGAGAAATGGGAAAATTCATGTTCATCACTAGGAGTAAAAAGATTGAAAAGCCATGACAGCAGGATCAGTGTTAGAAGTTAAAGGAGCTGTGCCACAGTTCGTGCATCTTGAAAAATTTAGCCTACATTTTTCAAGTTCATTGCTTGTAATCCGTGTCAATCTTCTCCTTCATTAACCATCCTTGTTTCTTTATGGTTTATAATTGTTACTTTTTTAGTGTTTTTCTATCTTAGCAAATTATTATTTTCCGATTTCCTTCAATTTAAAGGTAATTTTGCATATGGCCAAAATAACTCGCAATACCGTCACTGTACTCCTTTACGTGGCAAATGAAACAGAGCTTCTCCACACTTTATCAGATCTTCTAAACAGCTCACCATTACCCCTTACATTTCCAGGTGTAATAAGAGTAGGGAACAAAAACACAATGAGCTCAGTCAACGCACAAGTCAACTTCTGTATATGGGGTTCAGGGCCACCTTAAGTTTTCGAGAATTTAAAGTGGTACTGACCCCATGTACGTGTATTTTTTTAATTTTGCCTATGTTACATCTTATCCTGCTAATCAAAATTCCATAATAAAAACCTGGGGGTCACCAATCTCGTTTTAGATTTAATTTACGTTAAAGTTAGAATAATGGTGTCTTTAGTTAGTAGGTCATAGCACTGCTATGGTAGCCTATTGTGCCACAAAATTGATAACAACACATTTGTCAATGATTGGGCAGTTTGTTGATACCATGATTGCAGCATCAACTGATAAAGAGTGGTTATAATGACTCATCGAAATCTAAGTTTTGGAAACTACTGAAAATTGGTGCCAGCCACCTTAAGCTCCCTATTAGTAATTTGTCTCCAGACAAGAGATTTTTATGTTTTATCTTCAAATTTTGCAGTATTATCTAGACCTTTGTACCTGGCAGTACACAAACCTTTTGCAAATCCTCATGAAAACTTCCAATCTTTGATCTACTTGTCATGGAGAAAGCAGCTGAGGACTTCTTTCCCACAGACTTGGGGCCAAGAATCACAGGCATGTTGTAGTTATTTGGAGCTGGATTGTTGTCGTTTTTGCCGTAGGGTGTGCGCAGTCCAAATGAATAATGTGGAGGGAAGGGATGCTTCTGAACAGGATTCTTCTCAGCTTGATAATCCCCTTTGAGAAAGTACGACAAATCACAACAAAGTTACTGTGAAACTCAGAAAACTATGAACACCAGGAATACCTATGGAATGTTATTGTGTAGCAAGGAAAAAAGCCAATTAGGTAGATGTGGGAAACCAAACCGCAAACAGTAGTGGTAATAAGCCATTTCCAAGTTGGTATTTTCTTTCTGTTTCAAAACGAGTTCTGGAAATGAGTTTGATTTATGAGACAGTGAACGTGAAAGAAAATCTCATTTCAAAAATAAAAGGTTTGTACCAAGACTCATTTTGAAAAAGAGGTAAAAGTAACTTGGAAATGGCCCATTAGTTTGTGGTTTTGGGGTTTTTTCGTGTGTCCTGCCAAAATCAAATCAAAGTGTTCATAATTTTTTGAGTTTCACAGCAATACATGTACAACCCTGTCAGTAGAGTCTTCTTTGATCTTCCTAGAAAAATTGGTAAGAGGAAGGAGACTCTATGAGCATCCTTGCCATGCTTTGATTTGCCCCTCATCCAAGACAAATGACATGTCAGCCAGTTTTGAGCTGGTCAAACTGGTTTTCTGATGCTGTGCATGATCACTTGCAGCTATTGCTGACTACTCCCACAGTATGTTGCTAAAAGTTAATCAACAAATTGGCAACTGCTTTGCTTTCATACAAAGTCTCTGAAAAAGATTTTTTGAGAAGATCGAGGGAGGCTCTGTTTGCAGGGTACACACATGCTAAAATGACCCAGAAAAATTTAGAAAAACAAATTAGAGCCTAAGATTCGGTTCAATATATAAAGATGAAGATGATGATCACAGTTCCAGAACTTGAGACTCCAGGCTCCATGAATCAACAGTAAAGCTTTCCATTCAACCAAAAATTCCTGAACTTTCAAAACGGAATGGTACATAAATTTCCTGGGAAAGTTACTGGAAAACCCACAAATTGCAGAATTTCCAAAATTCACACCATTCAATTGAAAATTCTGGACAGAAAATTAAATGGAACAGTCAAACCCCTATTAAACAGCCACCCTATTAGATGACCAGTAATTAAAGTCCCTATCAAGGCTTTTCTATTGTTTTTACCTCTGTTAAATGGCCAACCCCATTTAAAGCAGCCACTATCTATTTCCCCGAGGGTGGCCGTTTAATAAGAGTTGAAAAGTAAAAAAAAAAATATCCCACAGTTTGGAGTTGTCTTCTTTTCCGTACAATCCAGAAAATGTGTATTTGCCAGTTTTCCAGAAATTCATACCGGAATGTTTCATTGAATTTAAAGTGCAGAACATTTCTATCTGGGAAACCTTGGCTGTGCAGCTCCACTGCAAAAGGATACAATTTCCATACCCATGAAGAGTCTGAAAATTGTATGCATAATTAAGTATTCAATAATTAATATGCCCAAAAGTGGCAGGAACATTTGTTTCTCAAAGGCAAGAAAGTTATTACTAAACATAAGGAAAAACCTTATTTACATTTTGTAAATGAAATATCTGACCAAAATGTGCAAACACCTTGCCATAAAGAAGGATTTGGTCCAATACTTCGCGCCAAATAAGAGAACAAACACGTGAATTTCCCCAAAAATATTTGGTATTTGGTTTCGTTTTGCAATCTGATTAGCTCCTGGTTGTTCTAAATGTTTCGCACCGTTCGAGTTCGCATCCAACTTCTCGATTTCTCATCGACTCTAGCAATAGCATTTATTCTCGCATTTGATTTGAGTCTTGAGATTAGTAATAGTAAAGCTGGAGTCTGGTGGACTATATTACCATCTCTATTGCAAGGCTTATGTCAAAAGTCAGTCCGCATTTATATGTAACTATTTAGTGCCGCAAACCGGCCTTTTTTTCTTCATCCTCCAGATCGCAGACATTAAGAGAGTTGCTCTTTTCCTGACGAAAAAACATTTTATTAGGTTCTGCCTGCGTTCATTTCAGGATATCAGAATCTCCTTGAGAACTTCGCGAAGAATCACTCACGTGGCGTTTCCAAGGACGCGCCAATCCACGAATTTAGCAAGTGAAAATAAACTTTGCTATTGTCCAAACTTTAATCACACCACATGAGCCATGGCACTTACAATGAACTACATTCTCTTTTAAATAGATATAAACTTACATGGAGCTGGCGTCTGAAATTTTCCTTGTGAGTTTGTGCGAGATTTGAGAGTATATTTCGGAGTGCCTTCGGGGCCGAAGCGTGTCACATCTGTAATCCTGTACTTCGGTCCTGGCCCCAGCGATTGCTGATTTTTCCACGTTCGAGAGCCAAAACTGTAAGCTGCCTTCTTGTGTTTTGTGTAGTCGTGTCCAATGTAGCCTGTTGATCCTGGTAGCTGGTAAGCCGCCGGCCCTGGTCCACGGAACATCGCTCCGATCATGGGACGTCTTCTCTCATCCTCCGCCATGACGACAGAAGTTTGTCGAACTATTTTACAGAAAAGCGCGTTCCGAACTTCGTCTTTGCCTCTCCAAAACTTTGTTAAATTCAACGTTGTTTAGAGATGAGCCTGATTTTCTTAAAATTTGCTGGATAAAGCGTCGACCAACGCAGAAAGTGTGGCGAATCTTAACCGTAAACACAAGGCCTTCTTGATCTCCAAGGAATGGAACGATGGAATATGACACTTGTCTGTCTATTGCTGTCACGCACGGACGAATCAATCAACTCTAATGGGATTAATTATTCATACACCATAATTTGGACCAATAGGCTGCGCGCGGATAAATTTTGGCGCCCCCAATTGAGAATCCGCCGGGACGGCCACTTTGTTAATGACACAAAATCATAAAACGACAATACATTGTTTGACAACTATATATAGAGCACACTTTGCGATCGACAGTCCCACTCTTTGACTTCCTTCAAGGAAAATCTAAATTTCTATAATTGAAAATAATACTTTCACCCTACTTTATAACATTCCACAAAAGAAAATTCTTAACGGGAAGACTCACAATTAAAATGCTGCAGAGTTAAATTTCCAAATTATGGAGATTTCAATGTCCTCTTGATCTTCAGTGTTTACTTCTTAGTCAAATAGAAATCAATATATAGGTCTATATACTCAAATAAAAATATTAAATGTGTCCGTTTCTTAACTGTTTGAAGAATGTTTTCTTTTTATAGTTATAAACCACTCATTTCTCAAAAGAGGAATGTTGGAGCTGGAGAAAATGGAAATAATTACTAGTGTAAGAAAGCTGGTAAAATTTGTCCCCCGACTTTGAATGGCCTCACCTCTAAACTAATAAATCCGCAAAAAAATGACTTTTGCGTCCATATTGTAATCTTTCTCCTCAAATGCATTAACAATCCATCAAGTTTAAACAAAGTAAATACTAACTGTGACAGATTGGATATGTAATTTTAATTACATAGATTTTTATGATTTCATTCTTGAATTTTCTCCTTGGTTTTAGTTTCAATTTGAGAAGATGTATCCACATTTGAGACAGTGTTTTAGCACATTTCCAAACAAATTTAATTTCATCATAAATATTACACTGCCCATCATCTTTTCAACTCCCTTCTCGACATAATTTTGGAAATGTGATAAAACATGATCTCATTACTTCGAACTGACGCAAAAATTGAAACACCATCAAAAAACTTTCACCTGTTTTTCTCACAGTATATTGCAATTTAATATTGCCACTTTCATGCACACTATACAATAATGAAAAAAGAAAAAAAAACAATTTAATGAGAGAGTGAAAAACATAAAACATTTTTTGTGATCATAATGCAAATAAAAAAGCCAAGACCATAAGCTGAGAACACTTGTAGTACTGTACTTGTAGTTCATCTTAGGGCCCGTATGTACAATGTACTGGGCTGACAGGATTTGTTTTCTTCTACCAAAAATCTTGACAAAAGCTGTTTCCATCAAATTTTCAAATATTTGATAATCGTGGGTGCACTTGAAACCAGTACAATATTTGTTGACCACAAAGTGTTAATCACGTGTTTTCTGCAAGAGTTTTGCAAAATTGAATTGACGAAATCCGAGTCTTAATTTTAAAAAATGAGTCTCACCAGTAACACTATAACCTCCACCCTTCCCCTCTACCTTCCTAGATCCTCCAACCACTTCCTTCCCTCACCCCCCGCCATTGGAAAAAAAAAAACTCATTCAAAACAAACTTAAGTTTTATTTACTTGTCAATAGAAATGCTTACAATACCAATAGTCTGACAAGAAATCAGCTGTTCATAGATGTTTGGGGTGTCTTTTTTGGGCATAAGTTTCCTTTTTTTGCAAAATAACAAAAATAAAACTAGGATCTAAGTGTACTCTTGTTTCCATTGTTTTCCATTGCCCACTTTTTGTTAAGAAAAAAAAAGCATTAAACCTGGTGAAGGCATCATTCACAAGCAGAAAAGGCAATTTATATTTAATATTGGATTATTCAGCCCTCCATTATTTATTGATTTACTTTTGAATGGAAAAATGTAATGTTTCCATACTGTAGAATCAACTTATGGTGAAATTTTATGAAGGGAATAAAAGAAATTATTTTATCTCAGTTACTACAAACACTGTGATTGGTCAATTTAGCAGGCTGTATTCCACTGTACGGCCCGCTAAAATTTAACACTGTTTTTGTTGCCAAAATGTTTCGTGATACGTCTCCAAGTGTTCTTAACTTTTACAGCAATTAAAAGTTTAAAACTTTCTTTTACTTTAAATTGTGTATTAAAATGTGAAAACCATTCAACAACGATTTCAAATTGACTTGGTTTGCTTTTGATGTGCGTCAGAAATTTGAAGCCGTTCTGCGTGAAAAGCAGTCGTTCCCGAACCCATCAGACACACAGTAGAGACATAATAAACATCTTACTAACCTCATCTTCTCAGTCCGTACTGTAAGTTACAGATCTTTGTTTTTCCCCATGGATTTATGGCCTAAGCAGGAAGCACTTGGGCCATAAATTGAAGGGGAAATACTTGGTCCATAACTTACAGTAAAGACTGAGAAGACCAGGTTAGTAAGATGTATTTTAGATTCTAATGGACCTGTTGTATGTTTGAATAAACATGTGATGAAATTGAGACTGAAACGGAATGAACCTTGACACAGAGTTCTCCGATTTTCAGCCTCAGAGGGGTCTAATGACATATCTAAGAAGAGAGAGCTTACTGTACTGGTCAAAAGTTATTGTTAACCAGAAAAGCTCCACATTGTTTTACATAGCAATAAAATTATGTTAAACATCTTTGTAGCTATGCTTCAGTGAGTTTTTGTTGATGATACAAAAAATATTTAAAAACTTCACTTTCTATTACATGTATGAGCAATCAGTGACATTGAAAACCCTATGAGTACGTGTAATTGTATGTTATTTTGGATGAGCCAGCTACCCCTAGTTTAATTTATCATAAGACAATATGTCACCTTGCATGGGAAAACACTTGCTAACTTAATATCAGCTTAACTTAACAAAGGTGAAATTCTTTGCAATGACAAAATTGGGAAGTTAACATTTCCAGCTTTGGCCTTTTGTTTACAACATTTGGCTAAAGTTGTGTGGTTTACACTCAGGTAAACACATTTTCCAAGAAAAAAAAAAGCCAAAAAAACCCCTTACAATACAACAGAACCCTATCAACAAACTCGGTAATGCAACCACCTTGTTTTCATAGAAACTTACTCTCAGCCTGAAAAACCTGTGGACAAGCACTTTCTTAATGATTACTATCACGTGAAAATAAGTATCAATGGGATTCTACTGTTGCAGAATTCCATGATACACTGTAACATTATTCTTATCTTCTTCCTGAGTTCACTTTTTCCAGGATGTTTAAAAACTTCCCCCTTGTCATTTCCCGAGCTGAAAAAATGATAAAAACAAACATCAGCTATGCCAATGCATATCATAATGTTATTACTATAAAATCCTGGTTGTCCCTATTTCAAATACTGAACAACCAACTTTGTAAATTTGATTTCCCTGATGAATCTTTTGTTGTCTGTTACATTAAAGTTTACTCATTGACTCCTAAGAGTTTCAATTTATGATTTATTTAATACAGTTAAATGGCAAATGGTAAACAAGGAATAAAATTGAAAGCCACACAGATAATTCACAAAGGAGTCTATTTTGTAACCCGATGTGGAAACAGATTATTGTACTATATGTATTTATAAGTGTATGTAAAAAACAACATAAAGGCTAAATTAAGACAATGTGACTTACAGATGGCACCTTCTATATTTGTTTACTTTGCAAGGTTACTAATAGGGATGGACCATATTTTTGTTATGACAGGGGGTGGGTTGTTAGGCAATTTCCAATTTTTGCCAAAAGAAAATAATAATAATAATAATAATAATAATAATAATAATAATAATAATAATAATTGTCTGTCCCTTAGAAAAACAGGTCACAGGTCATACTGACTGCCACCCACTTTTGTCAACACTTGTAGAAATTTCTCAGAAGAATTTGATCACTGCGATAAATTAGAACAACATCTCCTAGTTTATTGTTTTTTTTTATTCTTATCATCTGTCCCAGTCCACTTGACAATTCAGTGATGTTGTAAAGAGAAATAAGCCCTTGATCACTTCTCACTCTTGGGAAAGTACTCTAAGTTAGCAACTTACCTTCATCCAGGCCAAGCTGAAATGCTAGATTTTGGAGTCCACGAACTTTTTCCATTAGTTGTGATGTAGTAAGACTTCCAAATTCTACAAAAATTACAAAACAAATTGAAACAAAAAAAAGTGACATAATATGTATTATTATAGCACATCATTAAGTGCTTTGATATTAGTTCTGATTCCGAACAACCCACAAGTATCTAACTTCTCCTTACCCATTCAAAAGTAAACCATGAATCATTCTGTTGTGTTCCTAGGCAATACACATTTTGCTCTTACAATGCCTTTCTCCACCCAGGTGTATAAATGGGTACCAGCAGGTAGAGGGTAACCTTGTGATGGACAAGTATCCCAATTAAGGGAGCAGACTCTCTTCACACAAAGGAAACTAGAGATAAGGACCAGCCTAATGGGCTACTAGGCTTGAATTTAGACCACATCAAGCCAAGAGATATCATTCTATTCCTGAAATCATATCAGAGACTGTTACAGGCAAAGATTTCTGAGTTGTACCTTGCAACATGTCCATGTCATCTTTCTCTAGTTCAGCCAACCATTTTGGTGGAGTACTTGATAGAGAAAAGGGCTGTAATGTTTAACAAAAACAACATTGTTAATATCATGTTCTATGTCCCTACATAATATTATATTGTATATATATCAGTGTTTTGGGTCAATTTTTGCTCTTTTTAAAATTAATACAATCAGTTTACTCCCAGCCGTTTGTTGGTGACATGTGTAAGTATTATGTCAGCCGACAATTGGTTGGCAGTTAACCCCCAGCCTAAAATGGGAGCCTTTTTCATAATGACCAAATATTAAACATTTATTTAAATGGATGTAAAAAGTGAAACTAAGAAAAGTGGTAAGTACTTACACTAACAGCAAGTGAGGCAAAGTCAGACACTCCAGGAACTGTCAAGAGTAAGGTATGAAGTACAATATTTTTAATGTAAAATCATAGAAGGGAATCATATGATCTGGTAACTAACATAAATGTAGGCAATTAAAAGAATGTAAGAATGTTAGGTACCGTACATACTAGGTTGACAAGATCTGTTTGGCTCTGTCAAAAATGTCAACAAATTTTGTCTCCACCAAATTTGGAATTTTATAATCGCGTACACACTTGAAAACACCAAAATATTTGATAACCACAAGTTAGTGTCAATCACATTGAAAGTATAGACTCTAAAATGCGAGATGAAATTTACTTGACTGACGTTTTCAGTCAGATAAACGCCTCCAAATTGTAAAATCTGACAGCTTTGACCCTTGACAAAAATTTGTCCTGTTCTGAGGCAGGACGATGGTGCCTTTGAAGTTTAGTAGGCTTGACAAAATTCTGGTAGGACAAAAAATCCTGTTCACACTGAACACAACTGATGACAAATATTTTTGCAAAATAAACAAAAATTTGCCTCATGGGAACAGGCCCTTAGGCTCAATTTCTGCCACTTTCTCAGGTCTCCCTTTTGGGTGGAAGAGCACGGCTCATTAATTTTCCTGTATGGTGGCTGGTAATCAAGCCTTTAGGAATGCAGGCAGGTGAAATCTGCGTCCTTTTCCAAGATGGTGAATGAGGGGATCTGCTTGAGCCATCATAACTATTATATTCTTGTGCTAACTGGTTAGCAGCAAGGTGAAAAGACTTTTTTGATTCAATTTCTTTGCCCTTCTCTCTTGCCTAAAGCCATAGTCAAATGGACTAGTAAGTAGTCGCGAGTAGCTGCAAGTTAAACTTCCGCAGAGACTTGTGTTGGGTAGTACACACAAGTACATACAAGTTGTAGAAAAACCCATTTTGAGGATATGGCCTTACTCCTGTGCAGCTGAAATGTAACCATCACGAAAACAAAATGGTAGATATTACAGACATACCCAGGGATTGGGAAGGCCATGCGCCACGTGCATATGGCGCATAAAGCTACAAAATGGCGCATTTTGGGAGTACTTGCTGGGCCTGCGATGCACCCTAGCCACGAAACAGCAAGTGAAGTATATACTATTTTGTGGAAAGGACTTTCATTTCTGAAGTTTTCAGTTTTAGTAATGATGAATAAACATGTGAAAAATCACGATGCCTTTGCTCTAAATTAACGCTTTAAAAGTGTTCGCTTTGTTTTCGTCCCCAGATCCCTCACTTGGACTATGCTCGGAAATGACGTTTTTGCTCAATCCATGTGCTTTCTGTTTTCATTGATAGAATTGGCTGACTTGAATAAGTTTTGCATGCTATAATTAGCCAAATAATATGTCTCCGGAAGCGAAAGTTCCGAAATTGGATGTCCAAGACTTGGAGATTGTTGCTGTTTTACAAAATGAATGCCGATTCTACTTGAGGGATGTTGAGTATGAAGATGGCACAGGGGAAGTTTTAGCACAAGAAATCTCAAATGAAGCCCAGAAAAGGAATATACCTGTTAGAAAGATGATTGGATTTGGTTCTGATGGAGCAAATGTCATGAATGGAGAAGGAAAAGGCGTAAATGGGAGGCTGAAGGAACAAAATGCGCACCTGGTATCACCTGTCGAAATTTTTTTTATGGCCCATTTATTTACCCTAATGGCCCAAACTTTTTACAAATGGCCCATAACTTTCCATTATGGCAGGCCATAGGCTCAATTGCCTGTTTTGCCTTCCCAATCCCCGCATATGATGTATTTCATTGACTGACAGGCTGCTATAACAACAAATGGACATCACTCAACTTGCATTGACTTGGGTTGCATGACCAAACTGTGAAAACTTGCGTCTACTTGCGTGCATATTGGATCTCCACCAAAGTGAGCACAAGTCATCCCAATTCAACGCAAGTGCACCCAAGGCCTGGCCAAACAGAGTCGCAAGTTTTCAACTTACGTCTACTTGCGAGTCTGTTTGCCCAGGGCTTAAATTTTAACATTCTCTAAACTACAAACTTTACACTAGAAAAATTACTTATCACATGTTCAGAGTTTACTTGCTTCCAAGCCGACCCTGATAAACTTTTACAATTTGGTAAATTAAACCACCTTTATACTGACCAAGGATCATGTTTGTACAGTGCAACTCAAAAATAAGCTGATTATATGCTTCTGCTCAAGTACACTAGATACTCAAAATAGCTTTAATTTATTTTTGCAGACCAAGTGTATAAAATGCAAAAAGCTAAGCATCACCGTAACTCACTTTGCTCTGGCCACAAATCAGGTGAAGCCCTATCCAGCCGTTCAAAACTTAAAAGACCTTGCAAGCTTTGATCAAGTTCTACAAAGACAAACAGATCAAGATTGAACATGAGTACATAAAAGAGATATAAAAAAGACACTTGATCTTAGAAATTAAACGTAATAGCGCTTCAAACCTGGTGATTCCATTTCTCTTATTCCTCACAATTCAGCTACAAAATAACGATTTAAACTAAGAAAACGACCGACAATTTATCAAAGAATTGAAGAGAAAATTCAACTTCTCCGCCTGAGATTGTACGGTCGTCCCCAGTACTCACGGATTTAGTGTTATCTCCAAATATGGAAAAGGCTCCTTAGGGACCTCTTTCGTGTTCTGAGATAAACGTAGCCGCTGCCCCCTGACCCTCCCTCCAAACTCTACATAAGCCCCTTGGCATCTGGTCCCCGTTCTTTTCCACGTTCGAATTTTGGTCACAGACCTCATAAGATTAGTAAACGAAAAATGCTTCGATCTGCCAGCTCTTTTTCGCGTTTGCTTAACAGCAGCAAAAAGGTAAAGGTAAACTGTAGCTGGGTGCGTGTGTTTTTCTAGGAGAAAGTCTTCGCTATAGATATTTTTAAGTGCTATTTCATCAATTTGTACATTTCGAAATTTCTCTGGCGTTACGTTGGTCAGGTTACTAATGTTATCAAGCTTATTTTAATGCGTTCTGTATACCCATGTATATATTAGTGTACAGTACGTTTTTAAAATTGGCCTTACCTCACTTAAATACAGTAACAAAGTGATCTCAACAGTTGGAGTGAAGTAGAAATATCTTATTTATATGACGCATGACACCAGACTAGACGTGTTAATAATATTGAGCTTATTGACTGTGCGTGCCAGACAGGAAAATATTTGGCTATGGTCCTCAATGCTCTCGGTCCATATGTCCATGTGAGTCCTGACCTTGAGCCAAATATTTTCCTATCTGACCCAACCTTATAGTCAACAATTATTTTATACGACCTTTGGTTTGTAGCGAGGGCCTCCTGGGGGTAGCCTGTGTGCATCTGTCCTCTTCTCTTAAAAAGTTGGGAAGAATGTAGATTTACGCTGGTTTCCTGGGTGGGTATCCATGACAACACTGTGGGAAGCAACCACTAGGCACCACCACACTGAAATATATCAGTGGAAGTAAAATACTTACCCTGTACTTACCTGAAGGAGGGAAGGGCTGAAATGGCCTGACAAGAGCTGTAAATTCACAGGCCGCCCTGCACAACCCCACAGGCAGTCCAGCATAGAGGAGGGTAACTGCTGGCCACTACAGTTGTCTCAAGTTTAACTTAGCCTAAATTATATTTAGCCACATTACATTATCCATATCATCTGGAGCCCTAAAAAATTAACCCACGCAAAAAAGTGGTAGGACTACAGGGCTACCAACCCTTCCCCCTCTGTAATACCCGTGTAGTGTTCCATATGGGGTAGTTACATGTCAGGATGGTCTTGTTTTGAATGAGTCAATATTGTCAAGTCATGTTATCTGATAGAATCTAGCGCGATTGTTCAGTTTAATTCTTGTTTTCATTATCACATAGACGGCTCCATTGGCAGCAGCATGGAAGAGATTTTATGGTGATGGTGTAAGTGTTGAAAACACTAAGCCTTTATATATGAATTTTTTAGGATCAACAGTGCTTCCTAACAAACAAACATTTTGTTTTCATTTGCCATTTACATAACAGTTTTATTGAGAAATTAAAAACATTTTAAGAAAGAATACCTCACCAATATACAAGATGGAATCATAGTGAAATAGGCCCTTTGCATGATCCAGTCAAATGGTACAAAGTCACACATGCTAGGATGCAAGTTGCACAGTGGGACTTCCAAAACAAAAGCAGGTCAAGATGGACTGGTACGAGTTGCTTTGTTTTGGAAGTCCCACCGCGCAACTTGCATGTGTGATTTTGTACCATGTGACCAGATCATGCAAAAGGTCTCAGTTGTCGAGTTCCCTACTTAGTTCTATTCTCATTAAGTCAATGTTGCCTTTGCCTTTTTTTCTGAAAGTCAAACACAAAGCTGTTTATCAATGGCCAGTTTGTTGAGTCCTCGACTGACAAGTGGATTGACATTCACAATCCAGTAAGTGCACATAATTTTCTTAGTTATTCTTTTGACTGGTTCTTTCTGTTAGTCACACAAGGCTTGGTTTTTAATTCTCAAAATTCTGGTAAAATTATTGTTGGACTGAGTGAAGGAAAATGCTTTTTGGTTTGAAGAATCGGGAGTTTCCAAAAATTGTATATTTGAAAAATTGATATAACTCCACTGTGTATTGCTGGAACACTTCTCTTCCAGTACAAGAAGCTAACTTTAATTTTGTTCTCAAGGCATGTTGTTACAGAGATGTATTACATGATGTTCAAAATGATACAATTTAATACATTTTTCTTAGGCCACTAATGAAGTCATCTCTAGGGCCCCTGAGACCACCAATGCTGAGATGGAATCAGCTGTTGCCGCAGCAAAAACAGCCTTTCCTGGTTGGGCCGATCAGTCCATTCTGTCTCGGCAACAAATCATGTTTAACCTTCAGCACCTTGTCAAAAAATATATGGTATGAAGTCAGTTAGTTTCTTTATTGTTGATGTCTTAGAGTTCACACACTGCCCAGGAGAACGGCTTCCTTCCTTAGACAAGCACCGTAAATCCTCGAATTAGCTCCTCCCCTTTAATAAGCGGCCCCTTCAAATAAGCACCCCTCCTATTGGCCAAAATCTGAGATAAGTTCCTCCCCTGGAATAAGCCCCCCTCACCGGCCTCCCCATGTTTTATGGAATATTACTGAGAAAAGAAACAATAACAGTTTTCATCGTGCTCGATCACAAGCAAGTGATTATCGACTCATTCAAGCACTGCACATTGACCATTGCAATGGATGGTAGTGAAAATCTGCTGATTCATTGCCTAATGCCCAACTGAATCTTGTGCAGCAGGCCAGCCAAGACTGGCTAAAGGGGTTATATTATGTAATTCTTCAAGAGAGACAGGATCTTTCTGACACTTCTGAGGGACTGACATACATATAAAATTACAAAAAAAAAATTATTTCTGACCATGATTTGGGAAAAGTTAAAAGAGCATCTGGTCAATTAAGTGCCTCTCTCAAATAAGCACCCCGGGTGCTATTTCGAGGATTTCGGGTATTAGGGAAGTTTCTGTAATCAATGGCAGTAGAGAGTATGGATTTGGTGTATAGCCAGGACAAAAAATTCTGGCCATTGTGAAAGTGAAGTGGTTACCACAGAGAGGTAATCATTAGGAGAGGTTTATCTGCATTTAATCACATGTTTGTTAAAGTGCCACTGAAACGAAATTTTTGTATGTGAGATTTTTGCTTAGTAATAAAGTTTCAACCTTACTTGGAAACACTGTACACTTTTTTTCGCATACGGTAAGCGAAAACTGCTTTTTCAGCCGTTCGAAGTTGGCTAGTTAAGCCCAAAATTGGCGGCCATTTTGGCGCGGCCAAAACAGCCTAGTGACGTCACTGGTTGTATTACTCTCATGCCGCGCTGAAAATTTAGAGTGATTATGGGAGAAGAGATTACTGTTCGAAGCCCCCTAAAAAACATCTTAAGGACATCCCAGAGCTGTAAAGCAGATAATAACAGTAGCCTTAGACATGAAGAGGTCGAGAGTCGATCCTGGGGCTTTCCAGTCTATTTAATTGGATATTTGCAGGATATTTTATGTAAGCAAGCAAACGAGTGGGAGTTCTTAGATCGCAAAATGATCGGGACTCTTGGTGAAATGGCCAGCACTCAATTAAACAATATCTACACTCATAAAGTAAAAAAGACATGAAAACAAGAGAAAGCGGCTTTTGAAAATATTATCCAGAGTGCTGCTGCACGAATCGCAGCAACAACGCTTCGAGTTTTCGAGTCGCTTCGCTTCGAGGAAACCAGACACGTTGTGAGTTTCACAGCGGACAAGATTGTGCCACAGTGACCTTTAGTCCAGTTGTATCTGCTACATCCTACAAGTTATCACAACAGCAAAAATTTAAGAAACCTTCTTTTATATGAGGGAGCGAATTTAAACTATAAAGGTAAACTAAGCTGCCATGACCCTACAGGTATGTTTTCAGGAAACGAGAGAAAGCGTGACAATGTCGGCGGCGAAAGGTCATATATGCAAATTGGTTCAAATTCCGTTTAATGAATCTTCGAAAGGAGTGTAAACTAGCGACGTTTTAACGAATTGTTTTGAACTTGGATACTATTAAATGAAGATCATAGACATAAGTATTGCTAAAGAACTCAAAGTAATCCATCGGCCGTGAAATATTGCAATTGGGAGATACGTGTAAAAGAGAAGCGAAATTCCCGCTTTGTTTGCGGCGATAAAGCAAACCCTGCTGCGGATCACAATTTTCAAAGATTCATTTTGTCTACCACAAGAACTTTCACTTATTAGTATCATAAAACGATGCCCTCTGTGTGCAAAGAAGTACTCGACTCAAAGCTTGTGGACTGTTGATAACTTCGTGATTGTGCGGATGGCTGATGCGCTTCTGGCTTTTAATGCTGTAAAGTTGCCGAGGATAATATTCGAACCTTGTAATAGACCTTAGATTAACGTGAGAATCCAAATTTCAGAACCAGGCTGAAAACAGACGACGAAATACCGTGTTTAGGCTTCAGGACGTGATATAAAAGTTACCACAATTGTCTTCGAAATCTCCAATCGAGTACTCCAGATGTTCGAAAAGTATACTGAGCTGTTCTAATCTGTAGTATTTATTTTGGTGAATCTACGCTCTCTGGCGCCCTCCAACGTTTATGATGTGTATTTCCTGTCAAGGCTGGACAGAAATTACAAGGTAGAAAACTAGTAGGTATCGACAATATGAAGAATAAACTTGAATAAATCAAGTGAAAACAAGAGAGGATCTATAGCGCTTCTTGCGTGAATACAACCAGTGACGTCACAAGGTCCTTAAACTCGGTTCCAGAGCCCGGACACAGTTTTGCTCCAAAAAGTCGATTTCAACAGCTAAAAAAAGCACTTTCCGTTAGGATTTGACAGAAATAAAGTCCACCATTACTTTAAGCACGTTTGAAACTATAGATTGGGATAATAAAAGAGAGTACGAAAATTTCGTTTCAGTGGCACTTTAAATAAATTTAAAACCAAACAAATCAGGATTTCAATCTTGAATCTTGTCATTTTTTTAACAGAAAGAAATTGCTGATATAATCACCATGGATACTGGCAAGACAACAGCTGATGCTATGGGCAGTGTTCAAAGAGGACTACGTATGTTTTTTTTGTTTCTAAATGGAGACAATCAGTTGGTTTATCACCTGTCAACCTGAAGATATACCTGCCAACTTTTTTTGGGTTATAGGCGTGAGATTTTTATCCTGGGAGTGCTGGGTTTTTTGAAGACATCACAGACATATCTGAATATTCCAAAAGACATCCGAAAACTTCCGAAGACGTCTGAAGTCTTCCAAAATTTGCATGCAATAGGAGAAGCAGAAACAGCCCTGACATTTCCCAATCCCAGGCTCAGGACATGTATTTCTAAACATGACCTTGCTCCCAGTACTTTCTATTTGAAGAAGGAAGGTATCGTCATTTACACATAGTTTTTGTTTCTTGCATTGGCTTGAGTTTGCATATTTTTGGAAATTGTGTCAAGCAAAGCTGCAACCACTCACATTTTTCAATCAGGCGTGAGAATTAAGCCTGCAAGCATGAACCAGTGTAAGATATTTTAAGTTTTTAATCCGCAGGCGTGAGAGTTGGTAGGTACAGTAGGAAAACTTCAATGCTATCAGCTGGCTTAAATATTCATAGTTTAAATATTATTCTCTTACTAACTGAACATGAGGGCCATACTGGGGAATTAATTGGCCTGAGGTCATGGTGCTGGCCTGTATGGACTGAGCCCTGTGAGGTACATACAAAAACCACTGAGGGGCCAATATTCCTCAGTCCTGCCTGAGCCAGCTAAGTTAGTAAGTAGTTTATTATGTCAATGGCACTCAGGCCATGCTTGCTGGCTCTCAAAAACAACAAAAAAAATGGCTTGTGACCAGAAAATGTCGATATGGCAAAATCCCAACCAGGAAAGAACTAATCGGAAAATAATTATTATGCTCAGATTTACCTCAAGACTACCTTGCCACATTATAATAAAACATATTTTTGACCAATAGTGTTTGATATTTTTTGTTTTCAGAGGTTGTTGAACATGCCTGCTCAATCACTTCTCTACAGATGGGTGAAACAGTGTCACAGATCACCAAGGACATGGATACTTATTCGTACAGGGTTCCATTGGGTGTCTGTGCAGGAATCACCCCGTATGTTGATTATTATGATGCGGCTCAACTTTTCTAATCTGAGCACAACATTCTCATGGTTGACAAAGACCTTGAAAAGCTTGGATCACGTGTACTAAAGGCATCCATGGTCAAGTGTCGTTCGATACCCTTGATCAACCCCTGATCGATACTCAATCAACACTCCATCGACACCTCGATTGACACTCCATCAATATCTCGGTCGACAGTTGACTAAATTTTGTTAGATTCACATGAGTTGGTCGACGCTTGGCTGACTATTGACCAACTGTTGATCAAGGTCAATAGAGTGTTGACCGAGTGTAGATCGGGATGTTGATCGAGTATTGATCAAGATGTCAATCCAGGGTATTGATCGAGATTGTGGATCGACACTCAACCGCACGTGCCTTCAGTACACATGGTCCAAAAGTTGTTACAAATAGAAATGGTGATAGTTTATAGGCAATATAATCATTTTATCATTGGTTAAAAAATGCCCCCAGTAATTTCTTATCTCAAGCCCCTGTTGGTTTATCTCTGCGATTCTCCCAGTTGCTTCATCTGTAAAAAATTCATAAATAGTTGTATGGAGATTTTAAAGGTTGACATTGTGGACTATTGTTTGTTCCCAGGTTCAATTTTCCAGCAATGGTGCCATTATGGGTTAGTTCAAATAATAATGATATACAGTGAAACCTATATTAAACGGACACCTTTGGGACCCTCACTAGTGTCCACTTAAAACAGGGTGTCCGCTCTAAACAGGTTCAGCAATAATAGTTAATTGTTAACCCTTTTGTAACACAGTGTAAGATCAAAGACTGCTCATAACACAATGTCCAGACAGACAATGCACCAATCTGGAATAATCTACTTAGCTTTAAAACTTATGACATTCGGTGAACAATGTTAAAGGAGTCTGAGCTGAGCTTCAAGAAGTAAAATGCCCTTAAGTGTCCGCTTATTGCAGATTTTGAGCAACAAAATGGCTTAATATTGGTTTCTGCATCGGCTTAACAGAGGTGTCTGCTGAATGCAGGTTTATTTTACAGTAAATGTGGGAAGGAAATGTAGGGACTCAAGCTGGTGACCACTCAGTAGATTTTGTCTGTTTAATAAGGGGTCTACATTATACAGGTTGCCTGGCCTGTAATAATAAATAAGTTACTAGGCTCAATCATAAAATCCACGTCCTTTTTCATCACAACAGTTTTTAAGTGACATGCAATTGTAGTGTCTATAGTTGTTTGTTTTTTCATGACCTGATATCTGCAGTTGTCCTTTTTACAAAACAATGTTTAGTGTGAGTAGTCTAAGCTTCAATGAGTCACATCTATCCTTTAAATGCTAGTAGCTGTTTATGAGGATTAATTCTGTTGGTAAGCAAACATCACCAGTTGTGGACACTTGTTCTGCTTCCTGCAAGTACCCTCTATACTATTATAGTACCTAAGCTAATGCTTTTTGGCAACCATCTGACTATGTACAAACTCTAAAAGAAAACCTGTTTACGGTAATAACACGTGGTAAATGTCACTGCAGATGTTTCCTATGGCACTGGTTTGCGGCAACACAATGGTCATGAAACCATCTGAAAGGAACCCTGGTGCCACCATGTTTATCATGAAACTGGCACAAGAAGCTGGCATTCCTGATGGCTGCGTAAATGTTATACATGGATCTGTTGAACGTAATAATATTTTTTATGTTTCTGTCAATAAAGAACATTTTGTTCCCTTTTAAAGTTTCATGGTCTTGAGACCTAACATTCCAAATTAAAGTTCTTTTGAATATCTTTATGGCCTCAAATTTGAACCAAAACAGAATGTCTGTAAATTCCTGGCTGGTAATGTAATGGTGACACACTGGTTGTTTTGATGCTTGGAAAGTTGAAAAAGATACACGTAACAGTGTATGAGGGACATGTGACACAACATACATGTTTGATGCAAACCTGCCACCCAACACATGCCCATACACACTAATAAAATAATTTTTTGTGTGTGACATCTGAGGAGCAGACAGAACTACTTTCGGTAGTTTGGTGGGAATGCAATCATAATACTGAACAGCTTTTATTTTTTTAATTTGTAGCTGTCAGATTCATCTGTGAGCATCCTGACATCCGTGCCATTTCATTTGTTGGTTCAGACACAGCTGTAAGTGTGTAATTTGAAATTTCCACTTATTCTTGTCTGAATTAAAAACAGCAGACATTTATAAAGGAATTTCTTTTACTTTTTAGGGAAAATATATCTATGAAACAGGTTCCAAGCATGGAAAAAGAGTGCAGTCTAACATGGTAAGTTTTCCAAAAATTCATTGTGTTGTTTCAGAAAATATCCCACCTCCCATACAGAAGGGATTTTTCTCTAAGACACCCTGCCCCCACTTCTGGAAATTCCAATTAAGTTTCATACATTTCTTTCTCCACTCTTAAAGAACCCTCCATCCCCCCAGGGACCCTTCTGTTGGGGGAATACTTAATTTTTCTCTAATTTCGTATGAACTGAAAGGCAAAACTAACGGTCATTGAATGTTGTATTTGCATTCATCATGTACCTGCAACTTCCTTTGTCACTATATTATTTCACTTTCATGTCTATATCAGAATATGAGACTCTTTGAACCATGCTTTCAGATAGTAGAAATTGTGTTCCATTGTTGTTGACCAAAGTACTCTTTCAGCTTCAGCATTGTTGGGAAGAACTAGCTTAAAAGAAACTTTGTGTGATCATTATTGATCAAATCAACAACAAAGTGATGTGTTATTTGCAAAATTCTTGCTGAATCCCGATTAAACAGTGACGTAAGACAGCAGATGATGTGTAACCTCTTTTCTTGTCACCTTTTGTTAAATAGCCTCTTCTACATACTGGTAATTTATGTATCAGTAGTGATAAATATATCACACTTGCAGTTTTTAAGAGTAAAGCCGGCAACCAAATGTTGGAAATATTTGTATGATAGGAAGCCAAATTCTCCCAACTAGTACTGCAAGGAATGTATAGACAGTAGTTTGGAGAATTTTTTAGTTGATGTTAAGAATATCTCTTTTATCTTCTTCTTCCTAAAGGGAGCAAAGAACCATGGCGTTATCATGCCTGATGCTAACAAGGAAAACACAATAAACCAGGTTTGTGGTCATATTAAAAAAAAAAAAACATTCCTTATTTCTAGTAAGTTAGAACTGCAGTCAAGTACATGTTTTGGAAAACAAGAAATGCTGTGGGAACATTGACTAAAGGTTACTCTGCAAACAGTTGGTTTCTCCTATGCAACTAACTGCTCACAGGGCAGCCATAGACGAGTATTTCCAGAGCTTTTTTGAGTTTTTTTAAGCTGTTTCAAATTCTTTGTATGTTTATTAATTTATTGAGGGGTCTATATTGTCATGGGTGAATGTGAAAATACAATTATTTGCTCCTTATGTTTTAGCTCGTTGGAGCAGCATTTGGTGCCGCTGGTCAAAGGTGTATGGCTCTTACCACAGCGATATTTGTTGGAGAAAGCCAAGAATGGATTCCAGATCTTGTAGCCAAGGCTAAAGAACTCCAAGTTAATGAAGGTGTGTTTTAAGTACAGTCGAACCTCTCAACAAACGGCCACCTTGGGGACAGAGAAAAGTGGCCGTTATGGGGAGGTAGGGGTGTAATATGACACTTTTTTTTCGGGGTGCAACATTTGTTTTCTTAAAAATACTTATTTTAACATAAACCGTACGCAACACAATCAAAATATATCAGTAAAACAGAACTTAACAGAAACAGAGGCCAACGAAGCGTGGTGGTGACCTCCTACAATAAAAAATGGGTGGCTGTATACACTGCTCGTCTATCAGTTGTTAACAATTGTTAACTATCATTTTGGCAGTAGAGAGGTTAAGTCCCGGCCAAACGATCGCAACATTTGAGCGCAACATATCGCAACATTGTTGGTCGCAGCATGTTGCGTGTAGCCTGCGAGCAGGCTCACGTTGGAGTACAAGCGCGCGCGGCGTAGCCGTGAGCGCGAAATCGAGCGGCGAAGCCACCAGACTCCTTCCCGCAGGATCGCTTTGCCCTTCGCAGCTCACGCGCGACTCAAAGGTGAGCCTGCTCGTAGGTTATGTTGCGCGCGTTTCGCCAACCTTTTGCGACGTGCTGCGACATGTTGCAACATGTTAGGTATCGTTGGCTCAAAGTTGAAAATGGTCAAATTTTTCATGCAACATTTGTGGATGTTGCATGATGTTGTAGTCGTTTGGCCAGGTTCGTGCAACAATGTTGCGCGCGGGTATGCACACTAGTTCGATTTTCAATACCCAACATGTCGCAACACGTCGCAACAGGGTGGCCAAACGCAAGCAACATGTTGCCCCCAACAATGTTGCGATATGTTGCGTTCAAATGTTGCGATCGTTTAGCCGGAGCTTGCAAGTACTGGGCCAACAATGTTGGGATATGTTGTGCTGATCGTTTGACCAGAGCTTCACAACTTATACTCAAAGTTTTGACAATTTCTTGCCTGGAGATTTTTATACCATTTCCCTTCAATTCGAAAGTTCTGTTATTTTGGATTGAATGTCCAGTTCCCACAATCTTAACTAAATGAAGAGAAATTTGTGGAAATTTACGCTTGCGCTTGTGCTTATGCCTGCGTCAAGGCCGTTTTCACGTTGAAATAAGAAATATTGTGCTTGCCCTTGTACTTGCGTCCCTAGTGAAAACCAGGTTCAAGACGGAATGTCAGTCTTTTTTTCCTCCACTTTCTTATCTTCCTTTTCTTGCTCTTTTCTCTCTATTTTTTTTGTTTTCATCGCTTGGAGTGATTTTAAGGCCTCGAGGAGTCGTGAAATCAAAGTGCATATGGGTGATTTGGTTCAAAGTATTGACATGGTTTTCATAAATCCAGTCATATATATAGTTATTACAAACTGAACATTTCTTTGATTAATGAGAATGTAGCTCTAAACCTCAGTGCAAGTAAAAAAATTGTTTTCATTTCATTTCTGTAGGTCACCAGCCTGGTGCAGACCTTGGGCCTGTCATTTCTCCGGCATCAAAAGAACGTATCTGTAATTTGGTGCAGTCTGGTGCTGAACAGGGAGCTAAGGTAACCTCAATGGGCGGAATTCTCCGAGTGAAATTCCGACAGCAGTCGGTATGTTCTCGCCAGCCTATCGGAAATAAACGAAGCCGAGAGAACTCGACAGAGACACGGTTTAATGTTTCTTCTTGGGATACCACAATGATATATAAGTAACTTGTGCTTAATTGTATGGCTCTGATAGAACTGTCCGCTTTTCCAATTTCAGCCTTGCTTGGACCACCTATTTAAACGATTAAAGCAAGCGTAAAAAATTTCCACGAGTAAAATTTTGTAAACCTGATGCTAGTTTTAAATATCCGAGTCACGCCATAACTTTTGAACATTTGGAAGACAGCAGATAAAAGGCCTGGCAACACTTTGAATACAAATTTCTAATCTAAAAAATTCTGTTTCCCTTCTCTAGATTGAGTTGGATGGCCGTGACGTGAAAGTAAAGGGTTTTGAGAAAGGAAACTTTATTGCACCAACCATCGTGTCTAATGTCACAGTAAGTAAACGTGACTAGCCAGTTTCTGAGTGTACTCAGCCGAGCTCTTTGATTGGTTACAAAATATCGTGCAACCAACGTGTTTTAGCCAATAGGAGCAAAGGTGCTGGTTTTTTGTTGTTGTTTTTTCAGTCAATCACAGGCACACCAACCATGATGTGGCTGGCGCCCGTTTTTTTTTTTAGTTATTTACATTCCTTGTGATTGGTCAGATGCGATTACTCTGATTTTAGTTTCACTTCAGTCATTGCAAAAGGTTTTTAGCACGGTTTCCATGAAGCAATATGCATCCTTGTTTTTATAAGCAACACCTTTTCTCTTGTTTATCAAGAATAGGCGCCTGTGTGCTTTGATCAAGTGGACTTCTCGCTGCTGAAAATAAACACCTACACCGCTAACAATCCTAGAATTTCTTCTATAAGGATGTACAGTTCAAAATATCATTGAGTTATTAATTGTTTTTTGCCTTCCTATTTTAGCCGGAAATGACGTGTTATAAAGAGGAGATCTTTGGACCTGTTTTGATCACTATGAATGTGGACACACTGGATGAGGTACCCTGAATGATCAACAAGTATTTTTCCCTCGTAATATCAAAACATTTTAAGGCATACAGGCGACGAGAATAAAGTGGGTGAGATTTTTTGGATGCAATACCGAAATATCTCACAGTCTTACTAACATTAAAAGAAGTTTACCATAAAGTTATTCGTTCGTGCGTGGGTTCGTTCGTTCGTTAGTTCTTGCGTTCGTCTGTCAGTTTTTTTGTTCGTAACACCGGTTGGACGGAGCTTAATTCCAGCTCTCCTTGAGGCGTAACAGTAACTCGCTAAATTAACTAAATTAACCTTTACCTAACTGAGTTTTGTTTTTCTTGAATTCAAGGCCATTGACATAGTGAACAAAAACCCGTATGGTAATGGTACCGCCATCTTCACGAACTCTGGAGCGATCGCACGAAAATACCAACACAAAGTCGATGTTGGACAGGTGTGTTTAAATCTTCATTGCGTGTTGTTTTGTTTCATACAAGAGAAGACAAAGGGCGAGAGAGTTAATCCCCACATAGGCCTTATGTGGAGGCGCGGTGGGATCATGGTTAGTGCGCTCGTTTCCGGATCGAGCGGTCCGGGTTCGAGCCCTGGCCGGGGACATTGTGTTGTGTTCTTGGGCAAGACACTTTAGTCTCTCACAGTGCCTCTCTCCACTCAGGTGTATAAATGGCTACCAGCGAATTTAATGCTGGGGGTAACCCTGCGATGGACTAGCATCCTATCCAGGGGGGAGTAGAAATATTCCTAGGCGGTTCATGTTACGGAAACTGGGATAAGCTCCGGCTTGGTGGGCCACTTGGCTCGTGTGCAGACTTCTTTCAGGGTTTGAGCCCTGGCCAGGGACATTGTGTCGTGTTCTTGGGCAAGACACTTAACTCTCACAGTGCCTCTCTCCACCCAGGTGTATAGATGGGTACCGGCGAATTTAATGCTGCGGGTAGCCCTGCGATGGGTTAGCATCCCATCCAGGGGGGAGGAGAAATAACCAGACATATTACGTGAATGTATTTGTGCAGGAAGGAAATGCGAACATACATGTGAACAGCAGATGAGCGATGATGAAGGATATCTTGGGTTAATTTTATGTATTTGTAATTCTCCTATTATAGTTTTTCTCACTATGTTAGGAGTAAGATGTTAAATAACCTCTTCCTAACCTCTTCCTAACCTCTTCCTCTCCGCGCTTTCTTATTTTTTTTTCGCGCTGCGCCCCAACTAACTAAACGCCTGGAAGAGGCTGGTTGTTAAAGATTAAAGAAGTCAATTTAATCGCGCAAAGACAAACTTTGATTTGCAGCATTCAATTTGTGCCGTAGGGTTATCGTGAGCTTCTAGTATGCAACAAAGTTGTAACAAATATATCGTCCCTGAAATGGTACAGAGAGAGGATTAAATTTAGTTGTATGGCAAGTGAGAAGAGAATTTGTGCGGTTTATTTACGTTAAAATTTTTTGCTCAGATTGGCGTCAACGTTCCCATCCCTGTTCCACTGCCCATGTTTTCGTTCACCGGATCGCGTGGATCTTTCTTAGGAGATTCGCACTTTTACGGGAAACAGGTAATGCCCAATAGATTAAATTTCACTCGATGTACTTTTTATCCTATTTTCATTTCTTAGGCTGTGTTCACACTTGGTGCCCAGAACGGTGCTAGAGTATGATTCTTGTTGGGCATGTGTGAACACAACTTTTTTCCAAGTACTCACACCAGAATTCAGGCACAATGTTCGAGCCTGGGTGCAGGGTCTCGACCGTGTTCTCGGGCACGAAATGGTCCTTGGGTCTTTAGATTAAACCGCGTCTGAACGCAACACCATTTTGTGCCACTGCCCAGGCACCAGTGCTTGGGCACCAAGTGTGAGCTCAGCATTAGATCTCAGGCGTGGGTTGTTCGAAAGGTGGATAACGCTATCAACCATATAACCAATATCCTGTGGATAGCGTGGTTTGTTTTTTCAGCACATATCCACTGGATAGTGATTTATCCGGTGGATAGCGTTTTCCAGCCTTTGAACAACTCGAGAAAGAGAAAGAAGAAGTCCAGGTTCCTGGCTAGCGAGTGTAATAAGGCAGAGTTTTATATGTCCATGCATGTTTGTTTGTAAATACTCTTTTTATGCGGAGCTAGACTATCAGTAAGGGGTTTAGATGATTTGCATTACGAGTGACGTTTGGAAATTCTCACAAAATTCAGTGCTCCAGCCTTAAGGCGGGTGCCATTTGAAAGTATTCTCAGACTAAGAAGACGAGTGGTGCAAAGCTTCGATCGCTCGAGTTTTCATACGATTACACATTTATTTCATGAGTGAGGAAATTACGAATGCGCCTGTAGTAATTAGCTTTGGAATGCAAATTAAAAAGAATAACGATAAATTATTCGGCCAGCTCTCAGCCAACCAGAGTGACGTAATTTACGGAATTACGGAAAACCGACCGTGTGGATACAGTCAACAGCAGTTTGATGCCAATATTGGGGGGGGGGGGGGGGTGGGGTGGGGGGATAAATCAGGTTACCCTTTCCCCCACCCCCGGAGGCTAAGATTTGTTCGAACGTAACGTCACTAACTCGTGTTACCTTTATCGACCTCAAGTTGGCTAGAGTATTGACTTTTTCTGTCTTTCCTTTCTTCAGGGTATCAACTTTTACTTAGAAGTCAAAACCATCACAAGCCTTTGGAGAGACGAGGACGCCGAAGCTCTTAAGGCCCCGACAGCTTTCCCCACCATGAAATAAACCGAGCGAGCATCATCAACATTTGCAAGAAATTCTTCTGATGGCATGAGAGCACGGAATATAACTGCCTTAACAAACTCGACGACCATAAACTGGGATTTGAAAAAAAAATTAAGAGGAAAAACATTCCTGAGTGAAAACAATGTAGATTCGAACAAATAGCAGTTTTTTACTGGCTCGACGCCGCCATGGGGAGCGACCGTTAGCGATAATGGCGCGCGTGCTCCTAGGCTAAAACAGGGCTGAAAGCATGCCGCGCGGTCTTCACAGATTGTCAAGCTTGATTTTTAATGTTGATTCATCCTGATACTGCTATTTAAAGAACTCTTCATGAATGAAATGAATGCCGACCATAATAATCATCTAGTAATAAATATTTTTTTCCCACAGACGAATGACTTGTGTTGAGTTTGATCTGTTTCCAAGCTGTTTCCATGTAATTCCTCCTATAGGCTAACCTCGATACCATGACCTTTTCATGGGAACGAGGTTGACTGCGGGGTCCAACAAAACCGCCTGTTTTTTTTTTTTCACTTCTTGCATTCAAGAGAAAGTATAGGAATAGAAATGAAGGGATTTGATTATGCAATCGGCCTACCTACCATGCCAGGTGCAAGAGATATTTTAGAACGCAATGACCAGCTGATGGCAAACCATGGGGGATGCTCGGGTATATATGATAATGACACGAAGGCGACCACCTTTCTAAGGTTGGAAATTTGGGATCTGAGGACTGATCTTGCGGTTAGAGATTTTGTAGCGATTTTTTGGGTGAAAGATTTTGTTCAGGGTTTTTTTAGGTTTTCTCTCACTTTATATAGCAAGCAATTGTAATTTCATCAGTTCGGCATTTATAGACGTCTCGGACAGATGCAAATTACATGCAAATGACAATGAGAATTCCTGTTTTAGCGGAAGGAACTCTCCTCTTGATGCTTCGGACTTTTGGACTCTTGGGGTTACGTTCTGGGTTTTTGGATTTTTTGGGTCTGATGGAACCTTTTTGGGGTCCCACAATGTGATCTCCCCGTTACTATGGTATCCGAGTACCCCTAACGCCTCTTCCACCCCTTTCCCCCAACCGCCTTCCCTAGGATGGTGAAACTCCAGCTTCTTGAGTACAACACTCGCGTTGTTAAAAGCCTTTTTCAAATTTCCATTATTTTCGTCTTTTAAGTGTCTACTTTACCCGCAGACGCGAGCAAGCTAATGCATTTTCTGTATCTTACAGCGCGTATGTCTGGAAGTGATAGCACGTCAAGCTGTCTATTTTGCGTGAAAATAAATGCGTGGTTTATTTTATACGTGCGTAAATTCGCGAAATAACCTGAAGCGCTATTATGCGTGGGTTATAATTGTTGTCTAAGTGTTTCATCTGCTTGCATCTGAGGGAAAAAGCCGAGTCACGTCCTGGAAAGCGAAACGTAATCTTCTCTATTTTATCTTCGGCGCAGTCTTCGGCATGGACTCGCAAAGACTCCGGACGACTCGGTAAATGTTTCGTCATTCGGAAAAAAGTGCGAAGCCTGGGAACGAGACCGATGGCAACAAAATAACCATCGAGACAAGTTCGGCTGCAACAGATGTTTGTCTACGTTCGGAAATTCTCTCACAAGTTCAGTTTCAAACTCGTGAACTAACATGTTTTGATGCATGCGGAACGTTTAGTGTCATAGGGGAATAATGGCTGAAGGTGGTAGTCGGCCTTGGTCGCGCCATCGAAACCGCCGCCGACAAAACGACAGAGAAGGAAGGGAAAATGAAGAGATTGACCGAGATCTGCTCAGAGTTGTTCTTAGCGATTCTGAAGACTTCGTTCCTGAGGACGTAAAAAGCACATCGTCTGTTGCCTGTAGCTGTGCTTCAGATTTTCAAGAGGAGCAAACTGGCTGTAATTCGTCTAACGTGAAAAGCTGTCCGAACTTGAGCGATTTGGATCCCGAGATTCGTTCTCGCAGCTTTCGTTGGTTAGCCAGGCAAGTTAGTCGTCGGAAAAGTGCCAAGGAGTCTGGAAAACGTCCCTCTGATAAGAATCGTAGAAGTGACCGGGACAAGAATGGCCTTAGCTACCATGCTCGATGCCTACAAGAAGCGAAACGAGTCAGGCGAGCGGCCGAGTTGGAAGCTATCAACCGCAGGACGAGACCACAGCAAGCTCGGCGAAGAAGGCCCCTGAGTTTGCTTAACTTCAGGTCCGGAAACGATGAACGAGGAGTGCAGGATGCGGGAAGAAAGAGATTTTCGTTCTCTTGGGGGTTTCGACAGGACGATTCAACCACCCAAGCTGGTGAACGTCGCGATCGAGCCAACACAGTGCCCCCAAGACCGCTGTCACCAACACCACCGTCAGATGACTCTCCAACTGACGATGGAAGAACGAACGCGATGAGCTTCGATGAATTTGAGAGAAAAAGAAGAGAAAAGGCTCGTTTGAAAGCAGCGCAACATAAACTGGAGTATTTCCTCATCAGCGATATCGTTTCCATCACAAATTGCCCGTGGTATTGGGGGAAAATTAATAGGTTTGAAGCGGAAAAGGTGAGAGCTTTGTAACTTTTAACTTCATTAACCCGAATGATACAAGATGTTGGTAAAATTTCATTATTGTCATTGTCAAAAGTGCGGGAAGGTGTTACGCTTTTGTTTGGTTAGAAAGAAAGGTTAACAGTGGTATTTCATTTTCATTAGTTTTTGCGATTCATATCATACAAACTGGATAGTTTAGAGAACGTATTTTTTAATATACGTGGGCCATGCAGTAAAAACACAGTAGCTACGAATAAGAAAGGTTATGCTCGAAAATAAATTGATTGTAAAAGGGCAAAACATTTAAATTAGGTGAAAAATTGATGAGATGTTTAGCTGTTTTAGAAGCAGTTATCCTATTGTTAAAATGCCCCGGAAAAAAGACCAAGTCGTGAGATGTCAATTGGCACCTGCTTTGTCTCCAAAACCTGACACTTTCTAAAACGCATATTTTTATGAGTAATTTTGTCAATAGATTGTTACTAATGCATTGATCAAATTTCTCAGATGTCACGACAATTAATTATAGGAGGTTCGGTTTCATGAAGCAGCAAGAATTTGTAGAAAAAGAAAACTACTTACAGACTTTTGTTATATATCATTATATGTATGTCAAGCTGGTAGGCAGCAAATAAAATTTGGAAGCACTTCAAGAATGACATATATGGACAGTTTAATTTGTGGACACTGCCTGCAACAGTCGGGGAATTTTGGTCTAACTGCAAATGCAAACATTATACCATGAAAATTTTGCATAAGTATTTAATCACTAATTCTGATCTAAAATGAGTTCTTGTACATTTTGTGAACTGTTTTTCAATATCTAATTTTGCTTCAAAGCTTTTCTGCATACATCTCAGAGAATGATAAAATAATGCAAGTGGCTTTCTCAGGCCTAGGTGTTAAGGAAACTATATACGCCTACGTTAAGAACTCTGTCAGTTTACAAATTACTTAGTTTTTCCACGCCTAATGTTTGGACTTAATTTCATGTTTTGACCACAAGAAAGTTTAAAAAGACAGTTTAAATTGCCTTATAGTCTTATCAGTAAAATTCATAATTCCGATTGGTTCATCTTACATCTGGGTTGTCACCTAGTTGAAAAATATCAGCATAGGTGTTTGGTTATTGTGAGTATGCATGTACTTCTCTTTTTGTTTTTCTAAACCAAAAAAAGTTGCAATTCTGAAAAAAGTTTCAACAAATGTCTTGCATTATCCTATTTTTGAGCCAGGCAGTGATAAATTTCACTAGGACTTTGCACCTCTAATAGATATTTGAACACAGCTGTTTCAAGAAATATTGTCAGATTCAAGCATCAAGCTTATGTGACAAGACCAAACAATAAAAAAACTATTGACTAGGTCATATATTTTAGGCATGCACTTTGTTTTGACTTCCAAGAGATCTTTTGTCTTGTATATTTTTGCAGGGCTTCAGGGTTTTGCCACAGGTTTAGCAGAAATAGCACGTTTAAAGTAAAAACAAGGAAAGAAAACAAGTTTTTATTGCTGCTTTATGTCATCAATATTTTATTAGCACATATATTGCTTTTCATAATATTTTTCTTCTAATCCACCTTTTTCTCATTACAAGTGGGCTTAGTGCTTTCATCTGTAAACTTTCACTGCAATGAGTGTTAATATGCAAGCTTTCGCAAGAATAAAACCAGATGGACTGTTTGATAAATTGAACAATTATTTATTTTTACCTCAGATACTGGAAGGCTTTCCTGATGGAACATTCCTGTTACGTGACAGTGCGCAATACCACTATCTGTTCTCAGTGAGTTTTCGTAGATACTCCCGAACATACCATGCAAGGATTG
Organism: Orbicella faveolata; assembly: GCF_042242905.1. Taxonomy (NCBI): domain Eukaryota; kingdom Metazoa; phylum Cnidaria; class Anthozoa; order Scleractinia; family Merulinidae; genus Orbicella; species Orbicella faveolata. Next base: position 3,483,917 of record NW_028301542.1, on the reverse strand, counting down.
AACAGTGGAAGCACAGATATAGCTTCGACAAACCAAGTGACTATTCATTCTGTTCAAAAAGTGTTTGTCTGTTGTTACAGCATTACTCTCGTGCAGAGCAATGCATGTATTATGAACCTCTGCTGTTGAAGCCGCTACACCGAACCAATCCAGTGTCCCTACAGGATCTCTGTCGCGCAACAATCTGTAGTCAGACAACTTTTCAAGGAGTCAGTGACCTTCCTGTACCGAATTCTATGAAGATTTTCTTGAGAGAGTTTCATTACAAAGTTCCAGTGAAGAGGACTGAAGAGAAAGGTACTCAAACACCAGCACCACGAAAGAGATTCAGTTTTTCATTCCACAGAGACTAGTATCCCAGCTTGGTGGATAGATTAATTTTTTTAGTTGTATTCTGAACTGAAGATCAAAGTGCATTATTGATCGGAGAACAAAAAGCATTCTAGGTGGGTCCCAAAGGGAAGGGAAAAAGTGATGCTGGGGGGAGGGTCTGAGGAGTCCTTAAAGCAATGAGCTGCAAAGAAAGGTTTGAATCTGGCTTGATGTTAACCCAAATCCGCAGCTCTATGTTCAAATGATAGTTGACAGTGAAAAAATGTCACACTTGGACTTACATTTGTGATATATACCAAATTGGTAGTAGAGTATGTCTTCATTTATGACTAGATGTTTTGATATTTTCAAAGACTTGAGGTGATTGAAACCCTTTTTGGTCTTTGGTTACTTCAGCTTCGTAAAAAGTGCATAAATATGGTTATAAATATGGACAACTTCTTTTCCAGAAGTGAAAAAGGAAAAAAAAACTTGTTCAGAGTATAAGTTAGAGTATAACAGCCATAAAATAATTTTGTAAACCAGTATATAATATATTTATTGGTTTTTGAAATAGTATTAACATAAAAGCCCTTGCTGTCCTTCCCAAGATAGTAATTAGCAACAATTGTAATATTCAGTTCAGTAGGAAAACAGATATTTTGAGGTAACCTGTCAACTGTTTAAAGCATTAGAGGTAGCATCTCAACTGCTTTGTATATATCAGGGGCTTCCTTAAGGGCCAGGTAGCTGGCAAATTGACCAACTTTGAGGACAATTTTGCCCACCTGATTTGACCATCCAGCAGAAAGTTTTTCTTGTAAAGAAGTTCTTTTTGAATAGTTTTGCCTGCCGTTGAAAACTAATTGCCACCCTGCTAAAAACAGTAATGAAACCCCTGATATAAAATCTTGTATTTAGACTGCAAGCAGCTGGTTTTGTTCCTGAAATCCTCCGCACAATTGGAAAATTTAAAATTATGCAAATTAGGGAAAGGAATGAGAAGGCAATGCAGCAAGACCATGTCTCTTGTCTTGATGAGCATTAGATTTGTCTTTTACGGGATAATGGACCTTTTCATGGATGTCACGCAACAATGTTTTCATATTGTTCAAGTAAATAAAAAAATCTCCTCCATAGTTCAATTTATCATGCTGAATTTAGTAAATCTATGAAGTTTCAGAAGAATCTGTTGCAAGCTTGTAAAAAAATACATGTATGGGACCCCGAACTTACAAAGAAGTGTAGGCCAGAGGGCAAGCGTTGCCCCCTGGTATGCATTTCTTTGATAAATGGAGTGGTGCAATTTATTTTTTGTTTGAATGAAAAATTCAGAAAAGCCCGACATTGGTGAAGAGGTCCATTGTTGTTGATGTCATTGTTTACATTTTACCTCATTAGTATATGACTTTGCATAGACAAGGCATCGTGCTAGATGCAAGTTGACTCCAAACAGCAGTGAATTTTGGTGCGTTGTGAATGTTTTAGCCCTTTTGGTGTAATATTAATGAAGATGATATTGGCGCTTTCAGAAACTGTGAAATATCTGGGTGGCAAAAGCACTAATGAGCTCTTACACTCTTTGTTAAATTTTGAATTTATAAACCCGTATCACATGAAATATATACTGGTAATACATCGGGTTCAAATTCCTTGGGACAGTTTTATAATGGTATGCCCTTTCAATGTTCAGAAGTGATATTCCTCTTAAAACTTGATCAGAAAGTGAATTACTTAAATAAAAATATGTTCATGAGGCAAATATTGTAAACAAAGATTAGTAACAGATTCCCTTGTAGCTAGCTGATTTGTAAATTATTTGATGTAAACGACTTCTCAAAAGGTCTTAAAAGAGGGGAGAAACCTTAGTAGTAGCTTATTAGAACTTTTATAATTATTGATATATGCAACTTTTTTAAACTTGCAAAAGTACAGGATTAGAACTAATATAGAGGTATATATTTAAAAGAGCACTTAACAAATAGAATATTATTTATTTCAGGGGACACAAAATAGATATTGTTGATTTGAAGTATATTGATAGTATTTAGTTTTGGTCATTTAAAAGTTCATGTTCATGTGTTGGAGAGTAACATTACAGTTCTGCTTAATTTTGGAGGGACATGTACCAGTACAACTTGGCATACTGGTTGCCTTGCTGTATTTTTAGGGAAAACGTCTTACTGAACTGTCAGGTCTATTTTCCTTTTTAATTTGAGCTGATTATTTCATTGCCATATTTGTGATTGAAACCTTAGTGTGTGACCATCCAAATTAAAGCTGTTGAGCAGTACTTTCATGTGGTACTGTTTTTTTATGCTGTGCAAGGTGGTTCAATCTTTTAAGTCTGGATGAAACCCTAGTGTGTGACAATTCAAATGTAAGCTCTTTTTTTGTGAGCTCTGTACCTTGCCACTGTTCTTGTCAAGGTTCTTTGTTCCTCTGCACATGATTAAGTCTGAAAGAAAGCAAACTCCTTGATAGATTATTAACAGTAATTTACAATCTTGTTTTGTTTTTGTTTCTAAGGCAGTCATGTTCAACTTTCATAATATGAGATTGAATACTTACAGTTTAGCTCAGCTAAGAGCATTTATTTTATTGCACCTTAACAACTGTGTTCCTATTACTTTTCATCATTTACATAAGGTAATTTAGCATTTGTATATGAACTAGTGTCTTTAAAAGTTACTGTTAATGTTTTGAGAAACAAGACTTATTTTTAAGTAAAAAAAAAAATTATGCTTATAAATTTCTTAAGCTCTTTGATAGAGCAAATATGGGTTATCTATATGTCAGTTACATTTAAGGCAAAATAATGATGAACACCTTCTCAGAGGACTTTTTCCATCTTTGTATCAATCTTTATTAACAGGTACAATGTCTGTATCTCACTTGTGCATAAGACATTTTTTGTGGACTGCAATGCAAGATTTTGCTGTCTTCACGATAATGTTTGCAAGACTTTCTCACTTAATACATTCATGCAACCCATGGTGAATTAAATAGAAAATAATACATGGGTGCACCTAGATATGGAATTTCTCTTCCATTGTTCAACTCAGTATCTCACAAGTGAGCACAGCGAACAAGTAAGATACAAAGTTGAACACATCAAAGGGAAATTTCATATCTGCAAGCAGCCATGTGTTATTTTGTTTATTTTATGAACATACTTATAACAATGTCAAAAGTTGTGCAAATGCCACACAATCATTTCCAAAAAAATTTCCGAAGATTACTGACAAATTTAAATACAGTAAAAAAATGATATCAAACATTACATCATCGATATCATGACAGTGAAGTTATAATTTTACATATGTTCAATTACGGCTCTCCTCAGAGCTGGAAGTCCTTGTAAAACACTGCAGTTTATGTAATAAAATATTACGTCTCCAATTTCTCTCTCTGCATTTCATATTTAGCAGTTTGACTTCGAGCTTCAGGCCTCAGTGTAAAAACCTGAAAAGCCACCAATCCAGAAGAAGTTTAGTAGTAAGAGAACAGAAAATTTGAAACAATATTGAGTTGGAAAACAACAGTTCAAAATAAAGGAATGTGTCACAGGGTTTTGGACTGTGGTACAGTAAAGCGAGGGCTTGAGCCTATTTACAAGTGCGATTAGCACTGTCGGTAATGTTTTGGTGAAGGTACTTTATTTTCACAGTGTTAAACTCTAATCACCGAGGAACATAATCGGTACTGGCTAATTGGTGGGCAAACCTGACATTGAAAATGAAAAATTAATGAAAATGCTATAGGATAAAACTGCAATGGCCTTGCATATTTCCATTCTGGGAGAGTACATTCTCCTGGACTGGAGTTAAGAACTGACCCAATTAACATCAGGGTATTGGAATAGACTTTCCTTGTCCCACACAAGTGTTTCTGTGCTTGACTTTTTTATAGACCTTTTTACATACAGTTGTCTGCTCACTGTGACCTGGCCTTTGGATGGCAGTGATGCTGGAGAGCAACCTTGTTTTGATACAGACCTTAGTTCGCATTAATTCTACATGAGAAAAGCAGAAAGGTTTGTATCAAAAGCAAGGTCACCTCCAGCCTTGCCTGCATTCACAGGCCAAATAATTGTGCTCACAACAGTAAAATGGCCTTTTTTGATCCTGACAGACCAAATGCCAAAGTGTAGCGTGTTCAAACAGATGCAAATGTTCCTCGAAGAAAGTGGAATCTTTCGCCGTCAACTTGCTAAGGAGGTGGTGTAACATTGAAACTGGCTAATTAAACTGTAAACAGGCCAACCTTATAAGCCTCTCATTCTAACCAGAAAGTTATTATTAGGTTTGTAGTCTGCAATTGCCATGCAACCCCAGGAAAGAGGAGGATGGAGGGGGGGGGGGGTGCTCATCGTACCTTTTAGGGGTTAAAAAAGCAGTTTTGGTACCTCTTAGGATGTTCACCCCCCGGGGGGGGGGGGCACTGCCATATATGGGCTATATAGGTATGTGCCGCTGTGAAGGGTATGGTTTTCGAGCAGTTTACTCTAGGACAGGGTATATAAATCAGAGCGTTTGGGTCTAGAATAGGGTATCATTTTTCACAAAACTGACTGGTTGGTTGAAGATTTTATCTAGAGTAAGGAAACCAGAAATTGCCATTCAAAAATATAAAAAAATCAAATCGGCAAGTTAGAATTTACGCAGATCAGCCTCAACAGTGTCGATAGATGGGGGGATTTGGGGAGTTTACTCTAGTATAGGTTAGCAAAATTCAGCTGAACTAGCTCTGGTATAGGCTAAGGGTTCCAGGGACCCAGCGGTACATTCCCACCCAGAAATTCCCAAAGTACCTCCCCCGGGGTTCACCCTCAAAAGGTCCACAGCAGGAGTTACTTCGGTACCTTTTAGGATATTGAGCCAAAAACATATGACAGGAGATAGTGTGTCGTTCTTGAATTGGTACCTCCAAGGGGTGAAAAAAGTTTCAAGCCACGCCCACATAGCAGGAACTTGGTACCTCTTAGGGGCTCTTTTCAAAATTTCTGACGAGCATCCCCGTACTCTTTATATGGTAGTTCCCCCCGGGGGTGTTATAAGATCAACCGTTTTGGGGGTTGAGGGGGTTGGGGTAGGCGGCCTTCGGGTGGCAGTTGGTCTTCATGACAAATTGGGTAAAATGTAAATGTTTATTCCAAAATCATGATCATCAAACTAACCGATAGCTCCTGCTGATAGCTTGTAAACAGGCTCCTGCTGGAAGGATCTGACCGCAGCTAGAAGGGCCGACAAAGAACCGGCTGAGAGTGAAGTGGCCGAGAGGGCCGATGGGGTTCGGGGTGGCGGGCTCTCTCCTGGCGCTGACCCCATCCTCGACAAGAGAGCCTTTTCACAGCCGAGTTGACCTTAAGAGGTGCTGCTTACCATTAAAATCAACAATGATGGACACGAACAGATGGAAAAGAACTTTCCGTCGACTGTTCGTACAAACCGATATGAAAGGACTACCGCGTACGTTCCTATTTGTTTTCCAACCGGAACCGGAAGTTAGCAAGACGCGACTGCACTAATCTAATTCCCAGATTCTCGCAGTATTCAATATGGCGGCAATTTAGCAGAGGTTTTCGCACAAGTCAGAGTAGTACGTTTTAATCGGTATTTGTGGCAGGATGGCTCCGATGTATTTATCTGGGATGCGAATGGTCGCGATTGGATGGTAAGAAAGTTATATATTTCTTTAAACTGCTCGTCTAAGGTAGAGATCGTATACTACTTTGTTTGCTTTAGCCAGAGCATACCTTGCGAGTAGTTGGTTGTTACTACTCGCAGGGTGGTCAGAGCACGAACCGGAGTCTAGCAATCGTGAAAATCTAGAGATTTTCCTACACGAATTGGGTGATCATGTCTGTTGGAACCGAGAGAATCATCAAAAATCACTAAAACTACGACAAATCAAAGGAAATAAACTGCTAAATGGTGATCATTTGTTGTAATTAGATATATAAGAATGTAGCGAACTATTATTAGAGGAAAAATTTGATGGAACGTAACTTAAATCCCTCAGAAAATCTGAGGCATTGCCTGAAAATAGTATACCTTCAAATAACCAGTTGGGAGAGTTTCTATTTTAATATTTGGCCTCAAGGGGTTATGTAACAATCATCGAGGTTTGTATCTTTTTATCAGGTACATTTAGGTCTAAAACAGGAGTGAGGGGAGAGGGGAAGGGGTGAAGCCAAATAATGCTGGTCAGCCTGAGGGTGTTGACCTGTTTATGGTCAGCTCTCAATAATTGAAATCAAATAGCAAGACTCCCCACCCCCTGCCTCGCACCCCTTACCCCTCATCCTCTACTCCACACCCCCTCAACCCTACTTCTCATCCCCTCATCCCCTCACTCCCTCACCCCTCACCCCCTCAACCCCTCAACACATCATCCCAACTCCTCACCCCTTGGTCTGAAATTAACTTTTTTCGGCAGGCGCCAACTGGCAACTGAAATTTTTTTTTTTTCAGTCGCCAAATGGAAAAATGTGGTCACCAAAAAGTGTCAATAAAATTTTTCCTTTGCAGCAAAACACAAACCAAAATTTTTGGTCGCGACGGCCTTGCCGGCAAAACATTTGCAATTGATGTAATCAGGAATCAAACCAGTGCTGAAATCATCTTTTGACCACTTTGACAGATCTACATTTCCACCTTTTGACGCCCAGAGAATATCTAAAAATTCATCTAATTTCTTCGCGATGTTCTGATTCCACCTTGTAATAAATTACAGAAAGATTTCAGAACATCTTTGGACACCACATCGCCTCGATAAATATTCATTGTGTCCGCAATACGCATGTTATGGGAAACCGCTGAAAAAACATGGCAACGAAGCTTGGCACTGATTGTCGCTGTGAGACGTTGTGGTAGATTTATAATAACAGGAAAATCGGTTTTATACTTCAAAAGCAGCAGAAAGGTAAAAAGGAAGTGACCAATTAGCAGGCGGCTTTGAATTTTATTTTAATCGATTTGGCTGAAAATCAAAGTTATTGTTAGTGTAATTATCATGGCATGAAATAGTTAATCGCCTGCTGGCGACCAGTTGTGAAATTCTGGTCGCCAGTGCAAAATTTTTAGTTGCATTGGCGACCAGGAAAGCGCAGTTTTGGACCCTGCACCCCCTACCTCTCCTCTCACCCCTTATCTCTCGTGCCTGTTTGAGAGACTTGCTGTTTTCATCTGACTTTTCATTTCTTCCTTTTAATTCAAGGGTTGTGATTGCTACAACTGGAATATCGTCTTTTATTGTTGCTAAGAGATACATTGATAGAAAGAGACTTGAACTGATCAAAGCAAAGCAGAAGGAAAGAATGCTAGAGGCACAGAAGGATGCCAAGTAACGCTCTGGAAAGGTTTCTGTCAAAGAAGAGCAACAGAACTATTGTGCAAGGCTGCAGATCAATCAATTTTGAAGCGCGCAATCTACCTAAAGTATAAAAGTCAAGTTCATGCATGTTTCAGCTTTTGAAACAAGAGACAATCCACAGAGTGATGTGTTAGTTGCAGAAGGAAGATTCCTTTGGTGGGGGGGAGGGGGGGAGGACTCCCACATGGAAAGGTCAGGGGATTCTCATTAGAAAATTTGAACTAAACCCTTCAAGGAAACCAATCTGGGTGTTGCGTGAGCTTTATTTGGTCCCTAAAAGATATCACTTAAGATGCATCAGGCTTGATTAACAGTCGCTGTTCAACAAAGGAGCCTGCAGTAGTAGATACTGGTGGAAATAAAGTCTGATAATAGAAATAAGATCATTTTTTTTCATTATTTTCTGGTTAGCAATAGTGGCATTATGTCATGAACACCTTACATGAGATCAAAATCCTTGATTTATACCCCAAAGTGAGACGGCAAGCAGCCCTGACCTTTTCAAATGGGAATTCCCTCAGGAAGGAAAATGCACGTTGTGTTGTACTAGGAAATATCCATATGCTGCCCACAGAAGGCACTTTGGTTTAAACCTTGCGAGCCTTCGATTGCCAGTCTGCAATCTTTGAAAAATAGTGAATAACAAGCGCGATTGTTGAAATATATATGTAAAAAGTGTGAAGTACAAAAAATTACAGTAAGAACGAAAAAATACTTGCAAGGAAATAAAATGCTAATATGGGGTACATAAAAGAATAAAATATTGTCTAGGTAATGGGTTTGAGTTATTGTTCAGTTGAATTGTAATTGCGGTATGGCCAGGATTCTAAAGTCTTACTCACGCGAAAGTAGAGGAGTTCACGCTCTAAGGAACATTATGGGTAATCAGGGCAAGATTGCAAAGAAACAAAGCGGCAAAATATACGTTTTTCTTCATATTTCCGTTTTGAGTTTCGTTTTTGAAAACAAAATTTTACTGTAAATAGCGAAACCCCTTTTCTACATTTGTTAGCGTTTTTGAGTCGATTGAGCTAGGTATTAGCCTACTTATCAGAGTAACGGAGACGTTATTTTTGTGGCTTGAGCGGCTAAGACTTGATCAAATCATTCGGTTTTAACCGTGAAAAAAATTCCTACACCCACAACAATCACTCCATCGGCTCAAAACAGCTAGCAAACATAGAAAAGGGGTTTCTCTGTCAACAGTATATGTTTCGTCTCCAAATGGGAAATCAGAATGGAAATATAAAGAAAAACATTTGTTTTACGGCTTTGCTTCTTTGTAAATTTGCCCTGATTACCCATATAATGCCCCAGAAGGCGTGAACTCCTCTATTTCTCTTGTCAATAACATGGGCGTTATTTGAGTCAATAGAGTGACCGTTCAACCCAATTAGGAATTATATTATATTTTAACCAGAGAAGGTTTTTAAATTTTAATTCAATATTATCTTAAATTCAAAGGGCTGATGCCATATTTTTGCTCACAGGTGTTTTGAGTAAAACTTAATTTAGTGTAATCACATTAAAATGGCGTTTGATATTTTCTGTCACACAATGCAGAACCATACTACACCATACATGATAGAACTACAATGTACTAATACTTCGTGAAATTTGCGGCATAATTGGAAGAATGACTTTCTTAAACCTTTTTGGGAATGCTCTTTTCAATTAGTGAAATCTTATTTTAAATCTGCTAAATTCTGTTTGCCACTTAGAAAATAGTACTTCAATTTACCTTAAAATTGAATAGCAACTCTTCAAATCGAGTCTTAAAACATAGTCTTATACTTTGCAAGATGTCACTTTGGTACTTTCCCACTTTGCGAAATGGTACTTTAAATTACTTCGCGAAATGTTAATACGTAGTTTGTGAAGTGGTACTTCACGTTACTTTGCGAAATGTCACTTTACACTCTTTGAAATATTGCTTATTGAAGCCAGTACTTCATTAAAAGTTTGGATATGTTCATTTTTCATGACACCCGTTAATTTCCCACGTTACGACCGGGCTTGTAACGCATATTTCTCAGAAAAAAAGGTTTGGTTTCGTCTCAAAAAGGTACCGCAAGGCAAACTTCGGAAAACTCGCCATGAACGTAACTGAATCTAAGGAGGGATCCTTGATTAAAATGTGTCCCATGAACGAGATGGTTTGGAAGCAGGAGTACCAGGTGGAAAAGATTGCCTTGGCCATGACAACAATAATCCTGAACATCCTAAGCTTTCCTGTGACGATCCTGATGAATGTGCTGGTGATAATGGCGGTGAAGACAAGACCGTGATTGCAAAGCAAGTATAACATTTTGCTGGCCTGTTTGGCGGGAACAGACCTGTTTGTAGGAGCGGCTTCACAATCGACTTTCATTGCGGGACAGATTTATCTCATAAAAGGTTTATCTCTAATTGAATATTGCCGATACCATAAGAAAGGCTATCTTATCTTTTACATTCCAATGCTTGCATCTCTGTATCACTTGACACTTATTAGTATGGAACGGTTTGTAGCCATGAAGTATACTTTTCGTTATGAGACAATTGTTACAGAGCTGCGTTTAAAAATAATCGTTGGTAGTTCCTGGGTCATCGCATGTTGCCCAGGTATTCTGCAAAGCCTCTCTGAAGAGTTTGAAAGCATTATCAGGGTCCCAGGTTTCCTGTTCGCATGTTTCAACCTTTCGTTGATACTTTACTGTCATTTTTCGGTTTATTTTGTAACCCGTCGTCACGAGAAACAAATCAAATGCGAGCAAGTTTCACCACAAGCCGCTGCTGACTTTGCAAAGGAGAAGAAAGCTCTGAAAACTACCAGGATTATTTTAATGGCTTTGGCTATGTGTTTTTCCCCCTTGATTGTGCATAATTTAGTTTTGCACGCCTATTTTAAGAGTAGAGCTTACATTGGAAACGTAATAGTTTTGTCCCAGCCCGTTTTCGTATCGGTTTTCTCGCTCAATTCTCTTTGCAATCCAATCATATACTGCTATAGAAATAACACGTTTCGTAAAACGTGCAAAGAGCTGCTTAAAATGAAGTGCGCAAACTTTAACGAGGCATAACAACTTTTTAAAAACCACCATGGCCTGTGATATTGATGATGTTACAAAATTTTGTTACATTTCATGTGTCATTGAAATAAACTATACCTTAGAAATTGATTTAGAGTGTTGTCAATTTCATTGAAGGAAAGAGACAAATTCCAAAACATGGCGAGTTTTGTTTCGTCTCGTTTTTCTTTCAGACGACGCAAATTTTAATTGCAAATCCTGCACCATGAAAGACAGGTTTCAGGTGATACTTTGCGGAGAATAAAACATAAGGTGTGTCCATGTCTATGAATTGACAGAAAAAGAAAACTAACTGTAATTTGAATGTGTCATAGATTGGTGCAGTCATGAGTTAAAGAACCCGATATAACCAACGCATCGGCCAACACTACCAACAAGCCACCGACATACTACGAACGCTTTGGCCGACAAACTACCGACACAATACGAACACGTCGGCCGACACACTACCGACACAATATTAACAAGTCGGCCGACACACTACCGACAACACGTCGGTCGACAAACTACTGACACAATACGAACACGTCGGCCGACACACTACCGACACAATATTAACAAGTCGGCCGACACACTACCGACAACACGTCGGTCGACAAACTACTGACACAACACGAACACGTCGGCCGACACACTACTGACACAATACTAACAAGTCGGCCGACACAATACAAACACGTCGGCCGACACACTGCCAGTGCGTCCGCTGACACACTATGGAATTAATCTGTGATTTGGAAAATTGTGTTTTAGCCTTAAACAGCTGGTTCTTAAAACACTTTGCGAAATGCTACTTTGTTCTATTGCTTGGTGCTTGAAGACATCGTCCTTTGAGGTGCTTTTTTAAATGCCACTTCAAGTTACTTTGCGAGTAGTCACTTTATACTCCGTTAAATATTACCTGATGAGGTGTTACTTCAAAGAAGGTTGCTTCGCTCATATAAGTTTCCCAAACTCTGAACTTGATATATCGATAGGTATATTTCGGGAAGAACATTTCGTTTCACGTCAAAAAGGTACCGCAGGCGACCGCAGAAAACTCGCCATGAACGTAACTGAATCCAAAGAGGGATCTTTAGTTGGAATATGTCCCATGAACGAGATGGTTTGGAAGCAGGAGTACCAGGTTGAAAAGATTGTCTTGGCCATGACAGCAATAATCCTGAACGTCCTAAGCTTTCCTGTGACGATCCTGATGAATGTGCTGGTAATAATGGCGGTAAAGACAAGACCCAGATTGCAAAGCAAATATAACATTTTGCTGGCCTGTTTGGCGGGAACAGACCTGTTAGTCGGAGCGGTTTCACAGCCGACTTTCATTGCGGGACAGATTTATGTCATAAAAGGTTTATCTCCAATTGAATACTGTCGATACCATAAGGAAAGCCACCTGATATTTGGAATTCCTATTTATGCATCTCTGTTTCATTTGACACTTATTAGTATGGAACGGTTTGTAGCCATGAAGTATACTTTTCGTTATGAGACAATTGTTACAGAGCTGCGTTTAAAAATAATCGTTGGTAGTTCCTGGGTCATCGCATGTTGCCCAGGTATTCTGCAAAGCCTTTCTGAAGAGTTTGAAATCATTATCAGGGTGCCAGGTTTCCTGTTCGCATGTTTCAACCTTTCGTTGATACTTTACTGTCATTTTTCGGTTTATTTTGTAACCCGTCGTCACGAGAAACAAATCAAATGCGAGCAAGTTTCACCACAAGCCGCTGCTGACTTTGCAAAGGAGAAGAAAGCTCTGAAAACTACCAGGATTATTTTAATGGCTTTGGCTGTGTGTTTTTCCCCCTTGATTGTGCATAATTTAGTTTTGCACGCCTATTTTAAGAGTAGAGCTTACATTGGAAACGTAATAGTTTTGTCCCAGCCCGTTTTCGTATCGGTTTTCTTGCTCAATTCTCTTTGCAATCCAATCATATACTGCTATAGAAATAACACGTTTCGCAAAACGTGCAAAGAGCTGCTTAAAATGAAGTTGACTAACTTTAACGAGGAATAACAACTTACTAAACACCACCATGGTCTGTGATATTGATGATGTTACAAAATTTTGTAACGTTTCATGTGTTGAAATAAACTATACCTTAGAAATTGATTTAGAGTGTTGTCAATTTTATTGAAGGAGAGAAATAAATTGAAAAACATGGCGAAGTTTGTTTCGTTTCGTCAGTTTAGTTTCGACGCAAATTTTAATTGCAAATCCTGCACCATGAATGACGGCTCTCGGGTGAAATCAGGAGAATAAAAGAAGATGGCGTCCATGTCTATGATTTCGACAAGAAAATAAATTAAAGCAACTGTAATTTGACGGTTTCCGAAAGTTTTGTCTCATAATATCTGTTATCATAATATTCGTTCTTATAAAAAAAGTTACTTTAAATTATCTGAACTTAAGTACAGCATTTTACGGCAAAATATTTTTTTCTTTCATTGGAAATTGAATTCCTTTTCGGATTTAAACTCAAAGGGGAAAGTTAGGCCCCGATCGACAGATGGTATTTTCAGTGAAGAAGCGCGAACCAATAATAATTAGTAACATTTCTTTCACTGTTCTAATCGTGTTTTAAAATGTGCTGCTGAGGAAATGCTACTTCAAGATACTTTACAAAATTTTGATTCACAGTTTACAAAATTATGCAGTCACTCTAACAAATGGCACTTAAGAAAGTTCGTGAGGATTAATTCTTATAAAAAATTTACTTTAAATTATCTTAACCAACAGTGTTGAATTTTACGGCAAAATTTATTTTCTTTCATTGGATTTCATATATCCTGAGCCACTCAGCCAGAAAATCAGTCCACGACAGCTGCAAATTTCAATGAAGAAGCGCAAGACAAAAACTATATTTTAACGTAAGTTTTGCTCGGAATACGAATAATAATTAGTAACATTTGTTTCAGTGTTTTGTTTGTGTTTCAATGTTTATCACTTAGAAAATGCTACTTCAAGGTACTTGACCAAATTTTAATTTGTATTTTCGAAGTGGTTATTGTTCGTTTAACAGATGGTACTTAAGAAAGTTTGCGAAATGCCACTTTGTAATTTGACAAATATAGCTTGGTACTTTACGAAATCGTCTATAGATGCATAGATGTTCTTTTCGAGATGGTACTTCGCGTTACTTTGCGAAATGTTACTTTATACTCAATGAAATACTACTTGATGAAGTGGCTGGTAATTCGGGAAAATATCTGTGCTGTTCATTGTTTTCGCTGTAATTAATTTCCCGGGCGGTGACCATGTAACGTATATTTCGTAAAGAACCTTTCGTTTCGTGTCAAAAAGGGACGTACCGCAAACGACCACACAGCCAACTTCGAAAAATTCGCCATGAACGTAACGGAATCTAAAACGGGATCCTTGATTAAAATGTGTCCCATGAACGAGATGGTTTAGAAGCAGGAGTACCAGTTTGAAAAGATTGCCTTGGCCATGACAACAATAATCCTGAACATCCTAAGCTTTCCTGTGACGATCCTGATGAATGTGCTGGTGATAATGGCGGTAAAGACAGGACCCAGATTGCAAAGCAAATATAACATTTTGCTGGCCTGTTTGGCGGGAACAGACCTGTTAGTAGGAGCGGCGTCACAGCCGACTTTCATTGCGGGACAGATTTATGTCATGAAAGGTTTATCTCTAATTGAATATTGCCGATACCATAAGGAAAGCCATCTGATATTTGGAATTCCTATTTATGCATCTCTGTTTCATTTGACACTTATTAGTATGGAACGGTTTGTAGCCATGAAGTATACTTTTCGTTATGAGACAATTGTTACAGAGCTGCGTTTAAAAATAATCGTTGTTAGTTCCTGGGTCATCGCATGTTGCCCAGGTATTCTGCGAAGCCTTTCTGAAGAGTTTGAAATCATTATCAGGGTCCCAGGTTTCCTGTTCGCATGTTTCAACCTTTCGTTGATACTTCACTGTCATTTTTCGGTTTATTTTGTAACCCGTCGTCACGAGAAACAAATCAAATGCGAGCAAGTTTCACCACAAGCCGCGGCTGACTTTGCAAAGGAGAAGAAAGCTCTGAAAACTACCAGGATTATTTTAATGGCTTTGGCTGTGTGTTTTTCCCCCTTGATTGTGCATAATTTAGTTTTGCACGCCTATTTTAAGAGTAGTAGTTACATTGGAAACGTAATAGTTTTGTCCCAGCCCGTTTTCGTATCGGTTTTCTCGCTCAATTCTCTTTGCAATCCAATCATATACTGCTATAGAAATAACACGTTTCGTAAAACGTGCAAAGAGCTGCTTAAAATGAAGTGCACAAACTTTAACGAGGAATAACTACTTTTTAAAAACCACCATGGCCTGTGATATCGATGATGTTACAAAATTTTGTAACGTTTCATGTGTCATTGAAATAAACTATACCTTAGAAATTGATTTAGAGTGTTGTCAATTTCATTGAAGCAGAGAAATAAGTTGAAAAACATGGCGAAATTTGTTTCGTTTCGTTTCGTTTCGACGCAAATTTTAATTGCAAATCCTGCACCATGAAAGACGGCTTTCAGGTGAAATCAGGAGGATAAAAGAAGATGGCGTCCATGTCTATGATTTCGACAAGAAAATAAATTAACACAACTTTAATTTGACGGTTTCCGAAAGTTTTGTCTCATAGTATCTGTTATCATAATATTCGTTCTTATAAAAAAAAAGTTACTTTAAATTATCTGAACTTAAGTACAGCATTTTACGACAAAAAATTTTTTTTCTTTCATTGGAAATTGAATTACTTTTCGGATTTACACTCAAAGAAGAAAGTCAGGCCCCGACAGATGGTATTTTCAGTGAAGAGGCGCGAACGAATAATAATTAGTAACATTTCTTTCACTGTTCTAATTGTGTTTTAAAATGCGCTACTGAGGAAATGCTACTTCAAGATACTTTACAAAATTTTGATTCGCAGTTTACAAAATTATGCAGTCACTCTAACAAATGGCACTTAAGAAAGTTCGTGAAGATTAATTCTTATAAAAAATTTACTTTAAATTATCTCAACCAACAGTATTGAATTTTACGGCAAAATTTATTTTCTTTCATTGGAAATTGGATTCCTCCTTGGATTTCATTTATCCTGAGCCACTCAGCCAGAAAATCAGTCCACGACAGCTGCAAATTTCAATGAAGAAGCGCAAGACAAAAACTATATTTTAACGTAAGTTTTGCTCGGAAGACGAATAATAATTAGTAACATTTGTTTCAGTGTTTTGTTTGTGTTTCAATGTCTATCACTTAGAAAATGCTACTTCAACATACTTGACCAAATTTTAATTTGGAGTTTCGAAGTGATTATTGTTCGTTTAACAGATGGTACTTATGAAAGTTTGCGAAATGCCACTTTGTAATTTGACAAATATAGCTTGGTACTTTACGAAATCGTCCATAGATATTCTTTGCGAGATGGTACTTCGCGTTACTTTGCGAAATGTTACTTTATACTCAATGAAATACTACTTGATGAAGTGGCTGGTAATTCGGGGAAATATCTGTGCTGTTCATTGTTTTCGCTGTAATTAATTTCCCGGGCGGTGACCGTGTAAGGTATATTTCGTAACGAAAATTTCGTTTCGTGTCTAAAAGGGACGTACCGCAAACGATCGCAAAGCCAACTTCGAAAAATTCGCTATGAACGTAACGGAATCTAAAGCGGGATCCTTGATTAAACTGTGTCCCATGAACGAGATGGTTTGGAAGCAGGAGTACCAGGTGGAAAAGATTGCCTTCGCCATGACAGCAATAATCCTGAACATCCTAAGCTTTCCTGTGACGATCCTGATGAACGTGCTGGTGATAATGGCGGTAAAGACAAGACCCAGATTGCAAAGCAAATATAACATTTTGCTGGCCTGTTTGGCGGGAACAGATCTGTTAGTCGGAGCGGCTTCACAGCCGACTTTCATTGCGGGACAGATTTATGTCATAAAAGGTTTATCTCTAATTGAATACTGTCGATACCATAACGAAAGCCACCTGATATTTGGAATTCCTATTTATGCATCTCTGTTTCATTTGACACTTATTAGCGTGGAACGGTTTGAAGCCATGAAGTACACTTTTCGTTATGAGACAATTTTTACAGAGTCGCGTTTAAAAATAGCCGTTGTTAGTTCCTGGGTCATCGCATGTTGCCCAGCTATTCTGCAAAGCCTTTCTGAATGGTTTGAAATCATTATCAGGGTCGTATCGTCCTTGTTGGGATATTTCAGCCTTTCTTTGATGCTCTACTGTCATTTATCGGTTTATTTTGTAACCCGCCGCCACGAGAAACAAATCAAATGCGAGCAAGTTTCATCACAAGCCGCTGCTGACTTTGCAAAGGAGAAGAAAGTTCTGAAAACTACCAGGATAATTACAATGGCTTTGCTTTTTTATGCTTCAACAATATAATAAAAGCAACTGTAATTTAAAAGCGTTTTGCTAAAGTTTTGACGCATAATAACTAAACTTCGAGAAATGTTGCTCCCTGAAAAATTACTTTCTAAAATTAGATTATTTCAACTATGAATACTCCAATTAAGGCAAAATAGTTTTTTTCTTGCATTGGAAAGAGGATTTGTTTTCGGATTTCATTTATCCTGAGCTACTCGGCCAGAAAATCAGTTCTCGACGGCTGCAATTTTCATTAAAGAAACCGTAAGACAAAAATTATATCTTAACGTAAGTTTTGATGACGAATAATAATTAGCAACATTTGTTTACCCGTTAGGAAATGCTACTTCAAGATGGTTTACCAAATTTTAACTGGTAATTTCAAAAGCGTGTTTGTCACTCTAACAACTGGTAATTAAAAAAGTTTCGGAAATGTTACCTTGTACTTTGAGAAATATAGCTTGCTACTTTACGAAATGGTGTTTCGAGGTGCTTTGCGAAATGGTACTTCACGTTACTTTGAGAAAAATCACTTACAATGTGTTATACTCCGTGAAATATTCCTTGATGAAGTGGCGGGTACTTCAGGAAACTTTGATTGCTTTTCATTGATTCCGCTCCAATTAAGCTCCAGATGTGACAATTGTTACAGAATTTCCTTTAAAAATAACCGTTGTTAGTTGCTGGGTCATCACATGTTGCCCAACTATTTTGCAAAACCTTTCTGAAAAGTTTGAAATCATTATAAGGGTCGTAATGATCTCCTTGGCATATTTCAACCCTTCGTTACTACTTTACTGTCATTTTTCGGTTTATTTTGTCACCCGCCGTCACGAGAAACAAATCGAATGTGAACAAGTTTCACCACAAGCCGCTGCAGACTTTGCAAAGGAGAAGAAATCTCTGAAAACTATCAGGATTATTGTAATGGCTTTGCTTGTGTGTTTTTTGCCCGTCATTGTGTATTGTTTATTTTTGCACGTCTTTTTTAAGAGTAGTAGTTACATTGTTAAAGTAATAGTTTTGTCCCATTTCCTTGTTATATCGGTTCTGTCGGTCGATTCTCTGTGCAATCCAATCGTATATTGCTATAGAAATAAGATTTTTCGAAAGACATGCAAGGAGCTGCTTAAAATGAAGTGTACAAACTTTACCGAGGAATAAAAACTTATTACAAACCAGTATGGCGTGTGATATTGATCATACAGGACTCGCGGATGCTAAAACATTTAGTAACCTTGCATGTGTTGAAATAAACCTCCTTAGAAATTGGTTTAGCGTGTTGTCAATTTCATTGAAGGAAAGAAATAAATTGAAAAACATGGCGAATGTTGTGTAGTCCATGAATCGACAGAAAAAGAAAACTAACTGTAATTTGAATGCGTCATAGCTAGTTTTGGTGCATAATATCTGAACATCGTGAAGATTACTTCTTAAAAAAAATCCTTTAAGTTATCTCAACTAACAACACTACATTTTACGGGAAGTTTTTTTTCTTGCATTGGAAATTGGATTCTTTTTAGGACTTCATTTATCCTGAGTCACTCAGCCAGTAAATCAGTCCACGACAGCTAGTATTTTTAATGAAGAAGCGCAAGACAACAGCTATATTTTAACGCAAGTTCTGATGACGAATAACAATTAGTAACATTTGTTTCAGTGTTATGTCTGTGTTTCAATGTTTGCCACCTAGGAAATGCTACTTTAAAATTTTGATTCATAGTTTGCGAAATGGTATTTGCTCCTTTAACAAATGATACTGAAAAAAGTTTGGAAAGTGTTACTTTGTAAGTTGAGGAATATAGCTTAATTATTTTCGAAATGATCGTTCGAGGTGCTTAATTTGTGAAGTGGTAGTTCACATTACTTTGCGAAATGTCACTTTATACTCCTTGAAATATTGCTCGATGAAGTGGCGGCTACGTCAGAAAACTTTCTTTGCTTTTCATTGTTTTCGCTCTAATTAATTTCAGGGCTGTGAGCTTGTTAGGCGTATTTCGCGAAGAACAATTCGTTTCGTCTGGAAAAGATACTGCAAGCCGTACTTTGAAGAAAAAAAAAAGGATAAACTCGCCATGAACGTGACTGAATCTAAGGAGGGATCCTTGATTAAAATGTGTCCCATGAACGAGATGGTTTGGAAGCAGGAATACCAAGTGGAAAAGATTGCCTTGGCCATAACAGCAATAATCCTGAACATCCTAAGCTTTCCTGTGACGATCCTGATGAATGCGCTGGTGATAATGGCGGTAAAGACAAGACCCAGATTGCAAAGCAAGTATAACATTTTGCTGGCCTGTTTGGCGGGAACAGACCTGTTAGTAGGAGCCGCTTCACAGCCGACTTTCGTTGCGGGACAGATTTATTTCATGAAAGGTTTTTCTTTGACTGAATATTGCCGATACCGTAAGGAAGCCAATATCATTTACATAATTCCAATTCTTGCATCTCTGTATCATTTGACACTTATTAGTGTGGAACGGTTTGTAGCCATGAAGTACACCTTGCGATATGTGACAATTGTCACGGGGCTTCGTTTTAAAATAGCCGTTGTTAGTTCCTGGGTCATGGCATGTTGTCCAGCTATTCTGCAAAGCCTTTCTGAAGAGTTTGAAATCATTATCAGAGTAGCAAATACTTTGTTGGGATGTTTCAGCCTTTCGCTGCTACTTTACTGTCATTTTTCGGTTTATTTTGTAACTCGCCGTCACGAGGAACGAATCAAATGTGAACAAGTTTCACCACAAGCCGCTGCTGACTTTGCAAAGCAGAAGAAAGCTCTGAAAACTACCAGGATAATTACAATGACTTTGCTTGTGTGTTTTTTGCCGGCGAATGTGCATTATTTCTTTTTGCCCATCTATTTTAAGAGCAGTAGTTACATTGTAAACGTAATAGTTTTGTCCCAGCCCGTTCTCGTATCGGTTCTCTGGTTTAATTCTCTGTGCAATCCGATCATATATTGCTATAGAAATAGGACGTTTCGAAAGACATGCAAGGAGCTGCTTAAAATGAAGTGCACAAACTTTAAGGAGGAATAAGAGAAATTATTATAGAGCATTATAGCCTCTGATATTGATAAACCAGGAGTTGCTGATGTTACAAAATTCAGTAGCATCGCATGCGTTGAAATAAACTTCCTTGGAAATTGATTTAGAGTGCTGTGGGATTCTTTGGAGAGTAGAAATAAACTACAAACACAAGGCGAGTTACTGTTTACCCACTACTAACGTTTTTTTTTTTTTCAGACAGTGTAAATTGAATTGCAAATCCTGCACTATGGAAAAAGGGTTTCGTGCATGATTTCAAGAAGAATAAAACAAGATGGGTGCACGTCGATCGCTATCAACAGGACAATAAAATCAACTGTAATTGGAAGGTTTCAAGGTTTCGTCGCATAATATCTGAACTTCCTGAAGGTCCCTTCGTTAAAAATATCAAAGAAGTTACTTTGAAGTATGTGAACTGAGAGCATTACATTTTAAAGCACAAGATTTTTCTCTTGCATTGGGAATTGGATCCCTTATTTGATTTTATTTATCCTGAGCCGCTCGGACAATAAATCAGTCAAAGACACCTGTCATCATTTTCACTGAAGATGAAGCGGAAGACAGGAAATATATTTAAACGTAACTAGTGAGGAAGAATAATAATTATTGACATTTCGTTTCAGTGATTGATTGATTGATTGATTGATTACTTGATGGTGCTTTGATGTTTTCCACGTAGGAAATGGTTATTCAAAGTAGTTTACTAAATCTTCCATCGCAGTTTGCGAAATGGTGTTTGTCACTTTAACAAATATATGGCACTTACGATACTTTGCGGTCAAATGTCACTTTCCACGTTGAGAAGAATTGATTGGTGCAGTCATGAGTTAAAGAATCCGATATAACCAACGCGTCGGCCAACACTACCAACAAACCACCGACATACTACGAACACTTTGGCCGACAAACTACCCACACAATACGAACACGTCGGCCGAGACACTACCGACACAATATTAACAAGTCGGCCGACACACTACCGACACAATACAAACAAGTCGGCCGACACAATGCCAATGCGTCCGACAACAGGTCGGTCGACAAACTACCGACACAACACGAACACGTCGGCCGACACACTACTGACACAATACTAACAAGTCGGCCGACACACTACCGACACAATACAAACAAGTCGGCCGACACAATGCCAATGCGTCCGCTGACACACTATAGAATTAATTTGTGATTTGGAAAATTGTGTTTTAGACTTAAGCAATTGGCTCTTCAAACACTTTGCGAAATGCTACTTTGTTCTATTGCTTGGTGCTTGAAGAAATCGTCCTTTGAGGTGCTTTTTTAAATGCCACTTCAAGTTACTTTGCGAGTAGTCACTTTATACTCCGTTAAATATTAGTTGATGAGGTGTACTTCAAAGAAGGTTGCTCCGCTCATATAAGTTTCCCAAACTCTGAACTTGATATATCGATAGGTATATTTCGGGAAGAACATATCGTTTCACGTCAAAAAAGTACCGCAACCGACCGCAGAAAACTCGCCATGAACGTAACTGAATCCAAAAAGGGATCCTTAGTTGGAATATGTCCCATGAACGAGATGGTTTGGAAGCAGGAATACCAGGTGGAAAAGATTGCCTTAGCCATGACAGCAATAATCCTGAACATCCTAAGCTTTCCTGTGACGATCCTGATGAATGTGCTGGTGATAATGGCGGTAAAGACAGGACCCAGATTGCAAAGCAAATATAACATTTTGCTGGCCTGTTTGGCGGGAACAGACCTGATAGTCGGAGCGGTTTCACAGCCGACTTTCATTGCGGGACAGATTTATGTCATAAAAGGTTTATCTCTAATTGAATACTGTCGATACCATAAGGAAAGCCACCTGATATTTGGAATTCCTATTTATGCATCTCTGTTTTATTTGACACTTATTAGTATGGAACGGTTTGTAGCCATGAAGTATACTTTTCGTTATGAGACAACTGTTACAGAGCTGCGTTTAAAAATAATCGTTGTTAGTTCCTGGGTCATCGCATGTTGCCCAGGTATTCTGCGAAGCCTTTCTGAAGAGTTTGAAATCATTATCAGGGTCCCAGGTTTCCTCTTCGCATGTTTCAACCTTTCGTTGATACTTTACTGTCATTTTTCGGTTTATTTTGTAACCCGTCGTCACGAGAAACAAATCAAATGCGAGCAAGTTTCACCACAAGCCGCGGCTGACTTTGCAAAGGAGAAGAAAGCTCTGAAAACTACCAGGATTATTTTAATGGCTTTGGCTGTGTGTTTTTCCCCCTTGATTGTGCATAATTTAGTTTTGCACGCCTATTTTAAGAGTAGTAGTTACATTGGAAACGTAATAGTTTTGTCCCAGCCCGTTTTCGCATCGGTTTTCATGCTCAATTCTCTTTGCAATCCAATCATATACTGCTATAGAAATAAAACGTTTCGTAAAACTTGCAAAGAGCTGCTTAAAATGAAGTGCACAAACTTTAACGAGGAATAACAACTTTTTAAAAACCACCATGGCCTGTGATATCGATGATGTTACAAAATTTTGTAACATTTCATGTGTCATTGAAATAAACTATACCTTAGAAATTGATTTAGAGTGTTGTCAATTTCATTGAAGGAGAGAAATAAATTGAAAAACATGGCGAAGTTTGTTCCGTTTCGTTTCGACGTAAATTTTAATTGCAAATCCTGCACCATGAAAGACGGCTTTCAGGTGAAATCAGGAGAATAAAAGAAGATGGCGTCCATGTCTATGATTTCGACAAGGAAATAAATTAAAGCAACTGTAATTTGACGGTTTCCGAAAGTTTTGTCTCATAATATCTGTTATCATAATAGTCGTTCTTATAAAAAAAAAAGTTACTTTAATTTATCTGAACTTAAGTACAGCATTTTACGGCAAAATATTTTTTTTCTTTCATTGGAAATTGAATTCCTTTTCGGATTTACACTCAAAGAAGAAAGTCAGGCCCCGATCGACAGATGGTATTTTCAGTGAAGAAGCGCGAACCAATAATAATTAGTAACATTTCTTTCACTGTTCTAATTGTGTTTTAAAATGTGCTACTGAGGAAATGCTACTTCAAGATACTTTACAAAATTTTGATTCGCAGTTTACAAAATTATGCAGTCACTCTAACAAATGGCACTTAAGAAAGTTCGTGAAGATTAATTCTTATAAAAAATTTACTTTAAATTATCTTAACCAACAGTGTTGCATTTTACGGCAAAATTTATTTTCTTTCATTGGAAATTGGATTCCTTTTGGATTTCATTTATCCTGAGCCACTCAGCCAGAAAATCAGTCCACGACAGCTGCAAATTTCAATGAAGAAGCGCAAGACAAAAACTATATTTTAACGTAAGTTTTGCTCGGAAGACGAATAATAATTAGTAACATTTGTTTCAGTGTTTTGTTTGTGTTTCAATGTTTTTCACTTAGAAAATGCTACTTCAACATACTTGACCAAATTTTAATTTGTAGTTTCGAAGTGGTTATTGTTCGTTTAACAGATGGTACTTATTAAAGTTTGCGAAATACCACTTTGTAATTTGACAAATATAGCTTGGTACTTTACGAAATCGTCCATAGATGTTCTTTTCGAGATGGTACTTCTCGTTACTTTGCGAAATGTTACTTTACACTCAATGAAATACTACTTGATGAAGTGGCTGGTAATTCGGGAAAATATCTGTGCTGTTCACTGTTTTCGCTGTAATTAATTTCCCGGGCGGTGTCCATGTAAGGTATATTTCGTAAAGAACCTTTCGTTTCGTGTCTAAAAGAGGGTCCCCTATACTTTTTCCGTGACGCGTGAATAAGCATTTTTTGCTTTGCGTGAAGCGTGAATGAGGATTTACTTTTTCCGTGATTCGCGAATCTATATTTTCCGTCCTCGGGAAACTGGTTTTCGATGTTTTCATGATCCGTGAATTATGCATTTACTTACGCGTGATTTGTGAACCAACGACTTTTGCGGGGATAATTTTTCACTTCTTTTGAAGATTTTAGCGTCATTAAAGCTCGTAAACTGCACAAAACTAGATGTAAAACCTGCCCATTCGACGCGCTTGCGGCTGGAGGACTGAGAACTAACCACAGCGACAGTTAACCAGGAGGCCCTAGAAACTAGTCTGTCACGATGTGTCAGACACGGCATTTCGATGCATTAAAATGGAGGGTTCTGTATGTTTTGCTAACGTGGACAGAATTTGTATTTTTATGTGGCACATGATTTAGCCTTTGCATTTTTACGGGAAACGTGATTGCTTGCTTTTTTCTGTGAACGTGAAGCTGTTTTTCGAATTTTACGTGATGCGTGAAAAGGCCAATTACATATGCGTGAAATTGTTTTCAGAAGAGGTATAGGGGACCCTCCTAAAAGGGACGTACCGCAAACGATCGCAAAGCCAACTTCGAAAAATTCGCTATTAACGTAACGGAATCTAAAGCGGGATCCTTGATTAAAATGTGTCCCATGAACAAGATGGTTTGGAAGCAGGAGTACCAGGTGGAAAAGATTGCCTTGGCCATGACAGCAATAATCCTGAACATCCTAAGCTTTCCTGTGACGATCCTGATGAATGTGCTGGTGATAATGGCGGTAAAGACAAGACCTAGATTGCAAAGCAAATATAACATTTTGCTGGCCTGTTTGGCGGGAACAGACCTGATAGTCGGAGCGGCTTCACAACCGGCTTTCATTACGGGACAGATTTATGTCATGAAAGATTTATATCTAATTGAATACTGTCGATACCATAAGGAAAGCCACCTGATATTTGGAATTCCTATTTATGCATCTTTGTATCATTTGACACTTATTAGTGTGGAACGGTTTGAAGCCATGAAGTACACTTTTCGTTATGAGACAATTTTTACAGAGTCGCGTTTAAAAATAGCCGTTGTTAGTTCCTGGGTCATCGCATGTTGCCCAGCTATTCTGCAAAGCCTTTCTGAAGGGTTTGAAATCATTATCAGGGTCGTATGGTCCTTGTTGGGATATTTCAGCCTTTCTTTGATGCTCTACTGTCATTTATCGGTTATTTTGTAACCCGCCGCCACGAGAAACAAATCAAATGCGAGCAAGTTTCACCACAAGCCGCTACTGACTTTGCACAGGAGAAGAAAGTTCTGAAAACTACCAGGATAATTACAATGGCTTTGCTTTTTTATGCTTCAACAATATAATAAAAGCAACTGTAATTTAAAAGCGTTTTGCTAAAGTTTTCACCCATAATAACTAAACTTCGAGAAATGTTGCTCCCTGAAAAATTACTTTCTAAAATTAGATTATTTCAACTATGAACACTCCAATCAAGGCAAAATAGTTTTTTTCTTGCATTGGAAAGGGGATTTATTTTCGGATTTCATTTATCCTGAGCTACTCAGCCAGAAAATCAGTTCTCGACGGCTGCAATTTTCAGTAAAGAAACCGCAAGACAAAAATTATATCTTAACGTAAGTTTTGATGACGAATAATAATTAGCAACATTTGTTTACCCGTTAGGAAATGCTACTTCAAGATGGTTTACCAAATTTTAACTGGTAATTTCAAAAGCGTGTTTGTCACGCTAACAAGTGGTAATTAAAAAAGTTTCGGGAATGTTACCTTGTACTTTGAAAAATATAGCTTGCTACTTTACGAAATGGTGTTTCGAGGTGCCTTGCGAAATGGTACTTCACGTTACTTTGAGAAAAATCACTTACAGTGTGTTATACTCCGTGAAATATTCCTTGATGAAGTGGCGGGTACTTCAGGAAACTTTGATTGCTTTTCATTGATTCCGCTCCAATTAAGCTCCAGATGTGACAATTGTTACGGAATTTCCCTTAAAAAATAACCGTTGTTAGTTGCTGGGTCATCACATGTTGCCCAACTATTTTGCAAAACCTTTCTGAAAAGTTTGAAATCATTGCAAGGGTCGTAATGATCTTCTTGGCATATTTCAACCTTTCGTTGCTACTTTACTGTCATTTTTCGGTTTATTTTGTCACCCGCCGTCACGAGAAACAAATCGAATGTGAACAAGTTTCACCACAAGCCGCTGCAGACTTTGCAAAGGAGAAGAAATCTCTGAAAACTACCAGGATTATTGTAATGGCTTTGCTTGTGTGTTTTTTGCCCGTCATTGTGTATTGTTTATTTTTGCACGTCTTTTTTAAGAGTAGTAGTTACATTGTTAAAGTAATAGTTTTGTCCCATCCCCTTGTTATATCGGTTCTGTCGGTCGATTCTGTGTGCAATCCAATCATATATTGCTATAGAAATAAGATTTTTCGAAAGACATACAAGGAGCTGCTTAAAATGAAGTGTACAAACTTTACCGAGGAATAAAAACTTATTACAAACCAGTATGGCGTGTGATATTGATCATACAGGACTCGCGGATGCTAAAACATTTAGTAACCTTGCACGTGTTGAAATAAACCTCCTTAGAAATTGATTTAGAGTGTTGTCAATTTCATTGAAGGAAAGAAATAAATTGAAAAACATGGCGAATTTTGTGTTGTCCATGAATCGACAGAAAAAGAAAACTAACTGTAATCTGAATGCGTCATAGCTAGTTTTGGTGCATAATATCTGAACATCGTGAAGGTTACTTCTTAAAAAAAAATCCTTTAAGTTATCTCAACTAACAACACTACATTTTACGGGAAGTTTTTTTTCTTGCATTGGAAATTGGATTCTTTTCAGGACTTCATTTATCCTGAGTCACTCAGCCAGTAAATCAGTCGACGAGAGCTGGTATTTTTAATGAAGAAGCGCAAGACAACAGCTATATTTTAACGCAAGTTCTGATGACGAATAACAATTAGTAACATTTGTTTCAGTGTTATGTCTGTGTTTCAATGTTTGCCACCTAGGAAATGCTACTTTAAAATTTTGATTCATAGTTTGCGAAATGGTATTTGCTCCTTTAACAAATGATACTGAAAAAAGTTTGGAAAGTGCTACTTTGTAAGTTGAGAAATATAGCTTAATTATTTTCGAAATGATCGTTCGAGGTGCTTAATTTGTGAAGTGGTAGTTCACATTACTTTGCGAAATGTCACTTTATACTCCTTGAAATATTGCTCGATGAAGTGGCGGCTACGTCAGAAAACTTTCTTTGCTTTTCATTGTTTTCGCTCTAATTAATTTCAGGGCTGTGAGCTTGTTAGGCGTATTTCGCGAAGAACAATTCGTTTCGTCTGGAAAAGATACTGCAAGCCGTACTTTGAAGAAAAAAAAAAGGATAAACTCGTTATGAACGTGACTGAATCTAAGGAGGGATCCTTGATTAAAATGTGTCCCATGAACGAGATGGTTTGGAAGCAGGAATACCAAGTGGAAAAGATTGCCTTGGCCATAACAGCAATAATCCTGAACATCCTAAGCTTTCCTGTGACGATCCTGATGAATGCGCTGGTGATAATGGCGGTAAAGACAAGACCCAGATTGCAAAGCAAATATAACATTTTGCTGGCCTGTTTGGCGGGAACAGACCTGTTAGTAGGAGCCGCTTCACAGCCGACTTTCATTGCGGGACAGATTTATTTCATGAAAGGTTTTTCTTTGACTGAATATTGCCGATACCGTAAGGAAGCCAATATCATTTACATAATTCCAATTCTTGCATCTCTGTATCATTTGACACTTATTAGTGTGGAACGGTTTGTAGCCATGAAGTACACCTTGCGATATGTGACAATTGTCACGGGGCTTCGTTTTAAAATAGCCGTTGTTAGTTCCTGGGTCATGGCATGTTGCCCAGCTATTCTGCAAAGCCTTTCTGAAGAGTTTGAAATCATTATCAGGGTAGCAAATACTTTGTTGGGATGTTTCAGCCTTTCGCTGCTACTTTACTGTCATTTTTCGGTTTATTTTGTAACTCGCCGTCACGAGGAACGAATCAAATGTGAACAAGTTTCACCACAAGCCGCTGCTGACTTTGCAAAGCAAAAGAAAGCTCTGAAAACTACCAGGATAATTACAATGACTTTGCTTGTGTGTTTTTTGCCGGCGAATGTGCATTATTTCTTTTTGCCCATCTATTTTAAGAGCAGTAGTTACATTGTAAACGTAATAGTTTTGTCCCAGCCCGTTCTCGTATCGGTTCTCTGGTTTAATTCTCTGTGCAATCCGATCATATATTGCTATAGAAATAGGAAGTTTCGAAAGACATGCAAAGAGCTACTTAAAATGAAGTGCACAAACTTTAAGGAGGAATAAGAGAAATTATCATAGACCTTTATGGCCTCTGGTATTTATAAACCAGGAGTTGCTGATGCTACAAAATTCAGTAGCATCGCATGCGTTGAAATAAACTTCCTTGGAAATTGATTTAGATGTGCTGTGGGATTCGTTTGAGAGTAGAAATAAACTACAAAAACAAGGCGAGTTACTGTTTACCCATCACTAAGGTTTTTTTTTCAGACAGTGTAAATTGAATTAAATTGCAAATCCTGCACTATGGAAAAAGGGTTTCGTGAAATTTCAAGAAGAATAAAACAAGATGGGTGCCATGATTCGATCTCTAACAACAGGACAATAACATCAACTGTAATTGGAAGGTTACAAGGTTTTCACGCATAATATCTGAACTTCCTGAAGGTCCCTTCGTTAAAAATATCAAAGAAGTTACTTTGTAGTATGTTAACTAACAGCATTACATTTTAAAGCACAAGATTTTTCTCTTGCCTTGGGAATTGGATCTCTTATTTAATTTTATTTATCCTGAGCCACTCGGACAATAAATCAGTCAAAGACACCTGTCATCATTTTCACTAAAGATGAAGCGGAAGACGGGAAATATATTTAAACCTAACTCTTGAGGAAGAATAATAGTTATCAACAGTTCGTTTCAGTGATTGATTGATTGATTGATTGATTACTTGATGGTGCTTTGATGTTTTCCACGTAGGAAATGTTATTCAAAGTAGTTTACTAAATCTTCCATCGCAGTTTGCGAAATGGTGTTTGTCACTTTAACAAATATATGGCACTTAAGATACTTTGCGGCCAAATGTCACTTTCCATGTTGAGAAAAATTGATTGGTGCAGTCATGAGTTAAAGAATCCGATATAACCAATACCGATACACTACCGACATACTACGAAAGCCTTGGCCGACAAACTACCGACACAATACGAACAAGTCGGCCGACACACTACCGACACAATACTAACCAGTCGGCCGACACACTACCGACAACACGTCGGTCGACAAACTACCGACACAATACGAATACGTCGGCCGACACACTACCGACACAATACGAACACGTCGGCCGACACACTACAGACACACTACCAACTCGTCAGCCGAAACACTACCGACACAATACAAACACGTCGGCCGACAGACTACCAATGCGTCCGCTGTCACACTTTAGAATTAATTTGTTGTTTGGGAAATTGTGTTTTAGCCTTAAACAATTGGTTCTTAAAACACTTTGCGAAATGCTGCTTTGTTCTATTGCTTGGTGTTTGAGGAAATCGTCCTTTGAGGTTCTTTACCAATGCCACTTCAAGTTACTTTGCGAGTAGTCACTTTATACTCCGTTAAATATTACTTGATGAGGTGTTACTTCAAAGAAGGTTGCTCCGCTCATATAAGTTTCCCAAACTGTGAGATTGATAGGTATATTTCGTAAAAACCATTTCGTTTTGTGTCAAAAAAGGTACCGCAAGCGTCCGGAATCTGGACTTCGCAGAAAACTTGCCATGAATGCAACTGAATCCAAAGAGGGATCTTTGGTTGTAATATGTCCCATGAACGAGATGGTTTGGAAGCAGGAGTACCAAGTGGAAAAGATTGCCTTGGCCATGACAGCAATAATCCTGAACATCCTAAGCTTTCCTGTGACGATCCTGATGAATATACTGGTGATAATGGCGGTGAAGACAAGACCCAGATTGCAAAGCAAATATAACATTTTGCTGGCCTGTTTGGCGGGAACAGACCTGATAGTCGGAGCGGCGTCACAACCGAGTTTCATCGTGGGACAGATTTATGTCATAAAAGGTTTATCTCTAATTGAATACTGTCGATACCATAAGGAAACCTACCTCATCTTTTGGATTCCAATTCGTGTATCTCTGTTTCATTTGGCACTTATTAGTTTGGAACGGTTCGTAGCCATGAAGCACACTTTTCGTTATGTGACACTTGTAACGGAGTTTCGTTTAAAAATGGCCGTTGTCAGTTCCTGGGTCATTGCATGTTGCCCAGCTATTCTGCAAAGCCTTTCTGATGAGTTCCAAACCATCATCAGGGTCGCAGGTTTTTTATTGGGATGTTCCAACCTTTTGTTGATACTTTACTTTCATTTATCTGTTTATTTTGTAACCCGCCGACACGAGAAACAAATCAAATGTGAACAAGTTTCACCACAAGCCGCTGCTGACTTTGCAAAGGAGAAGAAAGCTCTGAAAACTACCAGGATAATTATACTGGCTTTGCTTGTGTTTCTTTTCCCCTTGATTGTGTATAACTTACTTATGCAAGTCTTTTTTAAAAGTAGTAGTTACATTGAAAACGTAATAGTTTTGTCTCATCCCGTTGTAATTTCTGTTTTCTCGCTTAATTCTCTGTGCAATCCCATCGTATATTGCTATAGAAATAAGTCGTTTCGGAAGACATGCAAGGAGCTTGTAAAGATGAAGTGCACAAACTTTAACCAGGAATAAGAACTTACTAAAAAACATTATATATGGCTTGAGATATCGATATTAATCCAGGAGGTTATTTTTTTTTGCTTATGTTACAAAAATTTAGTGACATTGCATGTCAGTGTTAAAATAAACTTCCTTAGAAATTGATTTTGAGTGTTGTCGGTTTTATTGAAGGAGAAAAATAAATTGAAAAACATGGCAGTTCTGTTTTTCTTCCTGGCGGCGCAAATTTTAATAGGAAATCGGGGACCTTGAAACGAAAGACGGGTTTTAGGTGAAATGAGGAGAATAAACGAAGAAGACTCCTTGTCTGTGAACCGACTAGAAAATATAAGCAACTGTAATTTAAAGCTGTCAAAGTTTTGCCGAAAAATATGTGAACTTCGTGAAGGTTCCTTCTTAAGAAAAATTATTTTAAGTTAACTTGACTAACAGCACTGTAATGAACGCAGAATTATTTTTCACGTATTTGAAATTGGATTACTTTTCGGATTTTATTTACCCTGAGCCACTCAGCCAGAAAAGCAGTCGACGACAGCTGCAATTTTCAATGAAGAACCGCGAGACAACAGGTATATTTTAATGTTAGTTCTAATGACGAATAATAATTAGTAACATTTATTTGTTTAGGAAATTCTACTTCAAGATACTTGTAATATTCTGGGGCCAAAAAATCAGCCAAAAAACCAGCCAAAACTCGAGAACCCAACTCCTCTTTAATTAATTTCAGCGACTTAAAACGTGTTTCATCCGAACTGAACTCTAGAAACTGCTGGAGGAGCGGTTACACAGCTCACAATATTCCATAATACTTGCATCATCATCACCTGCTTTGCCTCAGTAGGCGCATAAGGCCGTAACATTCTGTTTCCACTGTGCCCTACCGCTGGCAACCGCTCTCATAATGTTCCAGTCGTTCCACCCTGCCTGTCGTCTCTCTTCCTCTACCTCCAGGCCTTTCTAAGTCTTACTACTGCACTTGTATTTTCTGGTCTCCACCCTAACGTCATTATGCAGTCACTGGATCTTTCCACGCAGTTTATCTCCAATTCAAGTCCAACACCATTTTTTTTTTTAATCTCATCTCCGATTCTGTTATACATCATATCGATGATTCTCTCATTGCTCACTCGTGCAGGCCATCTGATCCTTAGAATCCCTCTCAAACATTTAAACTGGGATACATCTAGTTTCTTTTCTTCGCTCTCTTCCATGTTTCACACCCATATACGGGAGTACCTGTCTAAGTAAACTTTAACCTTTCCCATTTCTCTTGTTTTCTATAGCTTTGGCAGGTTTTGAAAGGCGCCTCTAGCTTTCTGTAGCCTATTCTTCATGTCTTCTGTTCCGGCCTCATCTTCCAAGACTTTGGCACCCAGGTAGACAAACTTTGCAAGATCTTCCACCTCATCGCCCCTGGCTCTAATCTTGCCCACCCTTGCTGTATTCATTCGTAACACTTTGCAGCTTTGGTGCGTTTAAACATAAACCTATTCTGCCTTCCTTGGTAATCAGCCTTTCTGTTTCCTCTTGAATGTGTTTATATTTGGATGCCAGCGGCGCAGTCCAATTGTTCAAATACACTTGTGAAGTCGCACCCAACACCACTTCCTCTCCCCTCCATGGTTTTCCTCATCACCCAATCCACCGCAAGAAGAAACAGAAACGTCGACATAGGGACATACAGCCCTGCTTCACTCCAGATGATCTTCCGAACCAGCCTGTCAGTTTGCCTTCATCCATCACTGCGCATCAACTCCTCACCGACCCCATGTTTTCCAAATGTGACCCATTTTTTGAAGTGTGACCCATTTTTCCAATTGTGACCTATTTTTCCTAGTATGTCTCATTTTTACATGTTTGACTCATTTTTTGAAGTGTGACCCATTTTTCCTAGTGTGACCCATTTTTCCAAGTTTCAACTATTGTTACAAGTGTGACCAGGAGCCATAATCGGGGACGGAGACCGTAAGTCTCGAGATTCGCGCGCACCCATGATATGGGACAATTTTTCTATTTTTAGAACAAATTGCGCCATCCTGACGTCATATATCCGCGCGGATTCACGCACATGTCAGGGGCTCTCGCGTGGATGTTATCACGTTGCGTGATCAAATGGTGAGAGTTGAGAGATTCTCTTGCGTATTTTTCACAGCGATGGCAGGGAATAAGGCAGGGAATACGAACCAGGGCGTTTATAAGTAGTTTTATGCTCTGAGCTAACGGAAAAGGTGGGTTTTTCAGGGTCGAAAACAAGACTTCAATCTCGCGCTGGGAATGAATAATAAGATCTGCTCACGCTAG
This sequence comes from Orbicella faveolata, assembly GCF_042242905.1. Taxonomy (NCBI): domain Eukaryota; kingdom Metazoa; phylum Cnidaria; class Anthozoa; order Scleractinia; family Merulinidae; genus Orbicella; species Orbicella faveolata. Next base: position 3,450,773 of record NW_028301542.1, on the reverse strand, counting down.
TTGTAAGCTTACGCGTATGCTTAAGAATATAGCAAGAAAACTCTCTACTCTGGTATCGAGTTAATTTGTGAGTTTCTCAGACAATGTTTAATCATAACCAAAACCTGTTTTGATGGTTTCTTATTGTCTCTGCTTGTTTGGTGAGTTTGCAAAAGTTTTTGAAAGGAAAGTCTGACACGTACAATTAGCTCATTTGCATAGTGCATGCAGCTCGTGCACTTTCAAGTCCGAGTCGGTGTTTTCAATTGCCAACAAATCTTGACAAAGATTTCTTTCGTTATCTTTTGTGCTGAGATGCTGCAACAAATTTCACGAATGCAAAAAAGGCTACTAACATCATGTGTGTTTCTTCAACATAAGCATAGTGAAGTTTTACACTGCGAAAATGAAAATAGACAAGGAGTTTTGATAACTCGATCATCAAAATCAAAATCGTTATTCCAAGTTGATTAAAGAAAGCGTCATCGTAACTTTGCTGATTGTTTCTGCTTTATTCACATATTTTCAGCTTAGCTTTTAATATGTTCTCAAACATTTACCAATCTTAAACATATTTAAAAACTATAGAGCTATTGCCGGTTTGAGTTCGATGTACACTTTCACACGAAAGTGCGGCGCAAGTACAATTTGTCATGTTTACTGACTGTACAAAACACGCATCGGCGGGCGCTCTCATTCATCGACAACAGAGAATTTACTGGATTTTTACACGAATAAAACTGAGCAGTATCTACGGACGTAAAATTATTAAGCCTTGATGAAACATCAAGCGTTGCTTACAATTCAAGCGAAACTGAAACTAGCAATTATTTTGTCTTACTTTTCGGTCGCGATAGACTGACAAATTCCTCGCAAGCGTGTGGCAAGAGGAGCTAGGAAACTATGAAGTCCTAAAGCTCTGCTATATCTAAATATATCCAGCTAGTTTTTTGCTGTGTAATGGAAAAGCTGTTAATCTTCAACATATGTGAAATTTAAAGTGGAGTAATGTACAGCTCATGTAAAAGAAGCATCAGTCGGAACACAACTTGCTCAGCGATATATATAAGCTTACAGCGGAACATACCTAAATTCGACACTGTCTTACTTCACTCAAACTGGAGCAGCTTACGACGAAAATACTTAAGCAAAATTCCAACAGACGTAAACGCGTTGAGTTGTGGGGCAAAAATATGAAACATTTCGGGAATTTCGGACGCCATTTCCCCCGCGCGATATCCGCAAAAATCCTCGCAGCATGTACGCGCGTGTGCCACAGGTGATGGCGCAATTTGTTCTAAAAATAGAATGATTGTCCCATATCATGGGGACAACCCCAATACTTGAAATGGCGCGCGCTTACGGTCTCCGACCCCGATTATGGCTCCTGGTGTGACCCATTTTTGCAAATGTGACCTATTTTTCCATGTGTGACCCATTTTGGATTTTTAACCCTTTTTTCCTAGTTTGATGCCTTTTCTTCCAAGTGTGACCCACGTTTTTCCAAATGTGACCCATTTTTCCAAGTGTTACCCATTGTTCATAGTTTGACCCTTTTTTTCTAAGTGCGACCCACGTTTCCAAGTGTGGCAATTTTACTCAAGGGCATCTTAAAACCCGCGTATCACTTAGTTTGCCAACGTAGAAGTATTTTCGGCTGTCTTTTGTCTCCGCCGAAAAATATATCGAGCTTCGATCGCTTGGAATTTTGTATTTTATCGGCATCCAGATAGTTTCTTTTTTAATGCTCTTCAAACTATTCCGAACTTGGTGGAAATATAGGCTTGGTTCTGGTTTCATTCACTTACGGTTCCGTGACCTCCTCCTTTCATACATCATTATTTTTTACAGATTTTCTCCATTAAACAAACAAAAAAACCGAAAATATCTGTAGAGAAGTAACAAATATTTCGCCTTTCTGCCCTCTCTCGACCGAAGTTTTCTTCGAATGTGGAAGGGCAAGACTAATATATATTCTTTTTCAAGGCCTAGTTTACCTCAAGGAACAACATCAGCTGCAAAATTTTTAAGAATAGACTTAGCTGAGTTGAAATGAGTACGTTTAGCTGATCTTAATGTCACTAGCTTCTGTTATTTCTGATGGTTGTAGGCTAAGATCGTCTTAAAATAACGAAAGCTTCTACTTAATTCTTCTATGCCACTTGGCTCGTATGCAGACTGGTGAGTAAGAAAGGTAAACACAGTATCTATGCATGATCAATAGCTAACTTCTCATGACAATTTTAACAGATCGTAAGACGGCTTAAATAATTTATATTGTGGCAATCCTTAGGGCGAGCGCAGTTCTTAAAATGAGATACGCATTTTTTAATTGTCCACTATTTTCCGCCGGGAGTGGAATGAAAATTTAAGGGCTAGATTTCAAGCTTTTTAAGTTGCTATTTTATTACGGACTGGTTGTAAAGAGGCGGTGAAATGTGTAGGCGAATAACAACTTTAGCCATTGTAGACTAGCAGAATTTCTCTAGGCCTTAGCCCGGTCCTTCTTGTATCTACCGTCAAGAGCTCGAGCCAATATTTACAGACAGTAACTATCGCCCGACAGGCTGATGCCACAGTTTTGCATAAAGCTTTCTTCAAAATCATTGAGTGAAAGATACCTATGTGAATCGGATTATTACATCGGCGAAAGGATGTTTGATATTTTTGGTGACGCAGTGGATGCCATGCTTGACAAAACATGATACTTCCGGCATACTTATTGTGAAATTTATCTCAATGATTTACGAAATGACTTTGCCAAATTGTGTTTGATACATTAGGAAATGGTACTTCAAGATACTCTGCACAATGGTGCTTTGGTGAAATGTTAGTATTTTTAATTTGCTAAATCTTGTTTGCCAGTTAGGAAATGGTACTTACACTGAGATACTTTGCAAGAGCAAGTTGAACTTCCGAAATGGAGTTTTTACTTAAGATACTTTGCAAAATGCTACTTTGGTACTAAAGGAAATGGTACCTGAAGATAGTTCATTTAATTATTCTCTGAAATTTGTGAAATTGAAACATTTTGAATCTGCGAAATTGCGTTTACCATTTAGGAAGTGATACCTCAAAATACTTTGCGAAGGTTTTTACAACATATAAGTTGTAACTTTAAGTGAAATATACTTTGCGAAATGTTACTTTGTATTTTGGTACCATAGGAAATGGTATCTCAAGATCACCAAATGATTCTTTGCAATTTCTGAATTTTTTTAAAATTTCAGAAATTTCCCAAATTCAAAATCTTAAAAGATTTTGAATTTGGGAAATTGGGTTTACCACTTAGAAACACATACTTCATGATACTTTGGGAGATTTTTTAAAACTTAAAGTTGTAACTTAGGAAATGGAATTTTTCACTTTAAGAGAAATATTACTTAAGATACTTTGAGAAATGTTACTTTGGTTTTAGGTACCATAGGAAATGGTATCTCAAGATCATCAAATGATTCTTTGGAATTTGTGAAATTTTAATATTTGAATTTGCGAAATTGCCATTACCACTTTGAAACAAATACTTCAAGATACTTTTCGAAATATTTTACAACTTAAAAGTTGTATCTGACGAAATGGAATTCTTCCCTTTAAGAGAAATATTACTTAGGGATACTTTGCGAAATGTTGCTGTATTTGGGTACCATAGGAAATAATACCTCAGGATCACCAAATGATTTTACGCAATTAATTTGAGAAATTGAATATACTGAATTTGCGAAATTGCGTTTGCAGCTGAGGAAATGAAACTTTACGAAATTTTTAAAACCTTAAAAGTTGTAATTTCCGAAATTGAATTTTTCACTTTAAGAGAAGTATTACTCGAGATACTCAGTTGCGAAATGATTTTTTATATTTTGGTAACATAGGAAATGATATCGCAAGAACTCTTTGCAATTTGTGAAATTTGAATAATTGAACTTGAGAAATCGCGTTTACCATTTAGGAACTGATACTTCAAGATACTTTGCAAAATTTTAATACGTAGATTGCAAAATGATGTTTCAAACTTAAAGAAATAGTGTATAAGATACTTTGTAGAAAGTAACTTTAAACGTTAAGAACTATTAGTTGGTGCTTTACGAAATGGTACTTCACGTTACTTTGTGAAATGTCAGTTTATACTCTGTGAAGTACTGCTTGAAGCGGAGCGGAACTTCAATCAACTTTGTGAAGGGTTGTTTTTGCTTTATAAAGCTTATCTGGGAGTGACCTTGTTAGACACATTTCGTAAAGGACATTTCTTTTCGTCTGGTAAAGATAGGCGCAAGCTGTACTTTGAAAAACTCTCCATGAACGTAACTGAACCTAAAGCGGGATTCTTGGTTGTAATATGTCCCATGAACGAGATGGTTTGGAAGCAGGAGTACCAAGTGGAAAAGACTGCCTTGGCCACGACAGCGATAATCCTGAACATCCTAAGCTTTCCTGTGACGATCCTGATGAATGTGCTGGTGATAATGGCGGTAAAGACAAGACCCAGATTGCAAAGCAAATATAACATTTTGCTGGCCTGTTTGGCGGGAACAGACCTGTTAGTGGGAGCGGCTTCACATCCGAGTTTGGTCGTGGTACAGCTTCATGTCATAAAAGGTTTATCTTTAATTGAATACTGTCGATACCATAAGGAAATCTACCTGATATTTCGAATTCCTGTTCTAGCATCTCTGTTTCATTTGACACTTATCAGTATCGAACGGTTTGTAGCCATAAAATACACTTTTCGTTATGTGACAATTGTTACGGGGCTTCGTTTAAAAATAGCGGTTGTAGGTTCCTGGATCATTGCATGTTTGCCAGTAATTCTGCAAAGCTTTTTTGTAGAGTTTAAAATCATTATCAGGGACGCAGCTGCTTTGTTCAGCTTGTTAAACGTTTCATTGATACTTTACTGTCATTTATCCGTTTATTTTGTTACCCGCCGACACGAGAAACAAATCAAATCTGAGCAAGTTTCACTACAAGCCGCTGCTGACTTTGCAAAGGAGAAGAAAGCTCTGAAAACTACCAGGATGATTATAATGGCTTTGCTTGTGTGCTTTCTCCCCTTGTTTGTGCATTATTTCCTTTTGCACGCCTATTTTAAGAGTAGTAGTTACATTGTAAACGTAATAGTTTTGTCCCAGCCCATTTTCGTATCGTTTTTCTTACTCAATTCTCTGTGCAATCCGATTATATACTGCTATAGAAATAAGTCGTTTCGAAAGACATGCAAGGAGCTGCTTAAAATGAAGTGCACAAACCTTAACGACGAATAAAATCTTATTACGTAAGTCCGTAAAACAATGGCTTATAATATCGACTATTCCGGAGTTACTGATATTACAGAATTCATTAACATTGTGTTGGAATAAACTTTCTTTGAAGTTGATTTAGAGTGTTACCGGTTTCTTCGAAGGAGAGAAAAACTGAAGAACATGACAAGTTACCATCTAGCCACCATTCAGTTTTGTTTGTTTTAGTTTCAATCCTGCAACATGAAAAACTGGGGTCTCGTTAAATTTTGACAGGAATTATAGAAAGGCGTGTATTTGGAAAAAATAGGCCTTGCATTGGGAATTAATTCCTAATCTAATTTTACTTATCCTGAGCTGCTGAGCCAGAAAATCAGTCGACGACAGCTACCAATTTCAAAGAAGAAGCGTAAGACAAGATACGTCGACGTAAACTTTAATTTCAAATCCTGCTCCATGAAAAGACGGGTTTAATGTGAAATTTCCAGGAGCTAAAATTAACACCATGGCGTGCATTTTTACGTATCAACAAGAAAATAAAAATTAACTGTTGTTTGAAGTTGAACGAGTCTTGACGCACAATATTTGAGCTTTGTGAATGTTTGTTTCTTTTGCTTTTTTTTTTGTTTGTTTTTTTTTTTAAAAAGTTGATTTAAAATTTCTCAACTGAAAATACTGTATTTTAAAGAACAATGGTAAATTTAACTCTTGTATTGGGAAATACGTTCCTTGGGGAATTTCATTTCTCCCGAGTCACTGGGAGTAAATCAGTCGACGACAAGAAGGTACAAAAAGATATGCCGGCGGTCTAATTATGAAAAATAAACATTCTTATATGAAAAATGTAACTGATACTTGTAATTCATTTGAATTTATGGAACTATTATTTCACTCTACCTCATCTGTTATTCGTATTGTTATTGTTTATCGACCACCATTATGATCTAAGAATGGCCTTACACATGCTCAATTCTTCGATGAATTCTCCTATCTACTGGAACTCTTGGTATCTTCTTCTGGTAAACTTCTCCTGGCTGGTGACTTTAATTTTCATGTCAACGATCGATCGAATGGCCCAGCTTGTCAATTTTTGGATCTGTTAAACTGCTTCAATCTGAATACCATGAATGTCAATATTCCAACCCATAAAAGTGATAATGTCTTGGATCTTATTATTACCAGGTTAGATGAAACAACGACATCAAATTTCTCAATCGATGACCCTGCTATCTCCGATCACTTTGCTGTCCACTGTAACTTGGCTGTTTCAAGGCCACCTAACCCGAAACAAGTCCTAAAGTCACGAAAGCTGTGCAATGTCAATTTACATAAGCTACGACAAGATATAAACTCATCTACTTTAGTCAAATCACCTTCGTCAGATATTACGGAGCTTTGCGATCAGTATGATGCTGTTTTATCCTCTATTTTGGATGAACATGCACCTCTGCGCACAAGGATTATCACCCTAAGACCTCATGCTCCTTGGTATAATAATGAGATTAGGAAGCAGAAAACCATTTGTCGTAAACGTGAACGGTGCTGGCGTCGTTCCGGTCTTGCGTCTGATTACCAATCTTACGTCGACCAGTGCCTTGTTGTGAAAAACATTATTTTTAAATCAAAAATGGATTATTACTCCAATCTTATCGACGAGGCTGGAAGCGATAACAAGTCTCTTTTTCGCACCATCGACCGCCTTCTCCACAGGAAGCCCGAGAAGTGTCTTCCGTCTTGTTCCTCGGCTACGGAACTTGCCAATAATTTTATCACCTTCTTTGAAAATAAAATTATCAATATAAGATGTAAACTCGAAGCTGCCGAAATGCCTGATCTCTTCTGTACTTTGGACAAATTAACGCTCGACTGTCAGTTAAATGCCTTCTCACCTACTTCAATCGTTGAACTTTCGGAAGTTGCACGCACTGTTGTGTCTAAGTCTTGTAGCCTGGACCCTTTGCCTGCCATCTTGTTAAAAGAAAATTTTGACATGCTTCTACCCACGCTTTGCAGGATTGTAAACTTGTCCCTGGAATCTGGATATGTGCCTCCTTCACTAAAAACCGCCGTCTTACTGCCACTACTCAAGAAACCATCCTTGGACCACGAAATCCTTAGTAATTATAGGCCTATCTCAAATCTCAAGGTCATTTCAAAAATCATCGAAAAAGTTGTTGCAGTACATCTTCAGGACTACTTGGAATCCAACCAACTTAATGAACCGCTACAATCAGCCTACAAGCGATTTCATAGCTGTGAAACCGCTCTTGTACGTGTACACAATGATATTTTGCGTGCCATTGACGATCGTCACTGTTATCCTCCTGCTGCTTGATCTATCTGCTGCTTTTGACACTGTTGATCACGACATTCTTCTAACAAGACTGAAATCCAAGTTTTCAATCTGTGGCACTGCCCTTGAATGGTTTCGTTCCTATCTTACAAACCGCACACAATTTACCTTAATCGATGGAAAAAAATCACAGTCTCGTGAGCTTAAATGTGGAGTCCCCCAAGGTTCGGTCCTAGGGCCTATCCTGTACTTACTTTATACTGCACTACTGGCTGACATTCTACGGTACCACGAAATGCAATTTCACTTCTACGCTGACGATACTCAGTTATATATCTCTTTTTCAACAAACAACGACGTCGAATTAACTAATGCAGTTGGAAAAATTGAGGAATGTTTGTCTGATCTTGACAAGTGGATGTCTCTTAACAAGCTAAAACTGAATAAGGACAAGACGGAACTTCTTTATCTATACTCGAAACACAACCCGCAGCAGTCTCTACCACCAATCCGTTTTGGTCAAGACATAATTCAGCCATCTCAATTTGCTAGAAACATCGATGTGATATTTGACAGTACCATGACTATGCTTCCGCATATCAGTTCTATTTGTAAATCAGCCTCTTATCATCTGCGCAACATCTCCCGGATAAGGAAATTCTTATCTACGAAAACCACTGAGATCCTGGTCCATGCTTCTGTGTCTTCCAAACTCGACCACTGCAACTCTCTTTTGTACAATGTACCGAAGTGTGCTTTAAAAAAGCTCCAGTCTGTTCAGAACGCCGCTGCCCGACTTATCACCTGTTCCCGAAAGTACGACCACATCACTCCAATACTGAAAGAATTACACTGGCTTCCTATTTCTGAACGCATTAAATTCAAGATTATGTTACTTACCTTTAAGGCTCTTCATCAACAATCTCCTGTCTACATTCAAGATCTAGTAGCGTACTACCAACCTTCCAGAATCCTCCGATCATCACACTTATTACTTCTTAACCCCACAAATTTTCACCTGAAGACATATGGTTCTCGAGCTTTTGCTGTTTCCGCTCCTGAACTCTGGAACAGTCTACCTGTTTCTATCCGCTCATGTGACAATCTAAGTTCTTTTAAATCTAAACTCAAAACTCATCTTTTTAAGAAAACTTATTATTCTCAGCGATTTTTACTTTCTATTACTTTCTTAAATGCACATTTTTAATTATTAAGATTAGTACAGATCATTTTGGCGAATTGTACAGCGCCTAGAGCAGGCATGGATAGACGCTATATAAATATTTATTTATTATTTATTATTTATTAAAAATGCGTTAGTCTTGGCCAGACCGATTGTTGACGAGGCCCAAACGTAAGCACAGACACAAGAGACAAGTAGACAAGCGTCACTCAAATCGTAATATAGACATTATCTACCGACCAGCTTATGCCACAATTTTGCATCAAGTCTTCTTAAAAATCATTGCGTGATAATCAGTCGACGACAACTCCCATTAAGTGAAGAAGCTGAAGACAAGAACTTTTTTTAATGTAAGTCTTGATGACGAGTAATAGTTATATCACTCGATGCATTTTTGCTCTCTTTTCATTGGTTGAGAGCCCACCACCTGACCTGCATAAAACTGCTTACGAGTAATGATCTGCTCATGCGTAGCACCGTCTTGATGTGTTTCGCTGCTAATAATATTCTGCTCATGCGTAATATTGTAACCACGCTCTCGGGTAAAAAATGACAGATCGCCTCCCTCAGCTGTCAGAGAATGATTTAAATATGAAAACAAACTTGGTGACTGAATAATAAAACCATTATTGGACTTGGTTATTGCAAAATATCGTAACTTGTCAGTGTTTTGCAGATTAATTATTATCCTCAGCCTTCGGCTTCAGCAAAAAATTGATCTGCTCGCCAATGACAAATCACGCTATTTTGCTCAACCTCGTCCAATAACTGTTACTTATTTAACACCTTTATTCGTGGCAGTACTAAACTAGTGGTCCTAAGAGAAACAGTGACTTCCACTTTCTGGAGACCCTCACCCTCCGAAGTGAGCAAGGAAAAATGAGGGAGAGAAAATGCCCTCTGGTAAACTGCGGCCAAGGCTCGGTGACAGCTCGTCATAAGCTGACTCTTGCCCGGTTTCTAGAATCACTGTTTTCATTCTAGTAAGCGATTCATTTAAAGTCAAATTTATTTTGCCATGTGAGATTGGCGCGACCCGAGATGGCAGGATAACACCATTTAAACCATTTTATTCCCTTGCATAGTTTGATTGCCAACTATCAGTTAATTTACATACGTTGACTATGAACATATTTGTGAAGTATTCCAGCATTAGAAAGTCGAGGCATGGATGTAACTTAATCTTATCGCAAGCTGAATAAAGAGCTCGTGTGTAAAATTGTGACCTGTGATACGGGGTTGAAATAGTGACAGGGTGATGGAGGCTAATACAATCACAACGAATGACATTAAGACGGAATCCACCAGAAGTTTGAGTAACAAGAGGACAAAAACCTAGTACCAAGATTATTTACATCGTGTTGCAAACTTTTGTACGACTGTTCTAAATATCTGCTCAAAAAAAATCATTTCTAGCAACACCAAACGTCGAAAACGAATGTTGAACTTCGTATGAAACACTTGAAAGAAATGGTGAAATGAAAGTGATGACGAAATTTTGCCTGTGTTTGCACAAGTTCTCTGAACTTTGAAATTTATTTTCTCTCGTTCCCATGGGAAATTGTTTTCGGTGTTATTTCAGGAAATTATTTATGTATTTAGCTTTAAGAAAATGTAAAAATGACTGTAAAATATTTAAAATTATTCTTGTACGTGATTTTTGTCCACTAAAACCTGAAATTGCTCGATTTTCTATCGGATTACGTCTTAACTTCTGTTAAAATGTTATCGATTTCAGCGATGTGAACACCGGCTCATAATGTGGCTTTCATCAACTGTACTTGCGAAAACCTGGACTAAAAAGTAATCCAGGGTTTTTAACCAGTCCAAGACAAAGTCTCTTCCACCATTAGAGTATGAAGGCGGCAGTGCTATGCACAGGTCGAGAACTTTGTACTGGGAAGGGAATCATTATGTGCTAAATAGTATTTTAAGATATCTTTAGTGTTGTTTTTTATTGTCATCTTCCAGGTGTTTGCACTGTAAATACTCTTGCAGTACTGTCCCCTGATCCTGTCACTAGAAAGCTACCATCTCTGCAACACAACATCAAATTAACAGAAGGTTGAATTTTTAAACTTAAA